>NC_081570.1:103007934-103206063 GCF_022355385.1 Mustela nigripes | reverse complement strand
GCCTTCGGCTCAGGTCATGATCTCAGGGTGCTGGGATCGAGTCCCGTGTCGGGCTCTCTGCTCGGCGGGGAGCCTGCTTCCTCCTCTCTCTCTGCCTGCCTCTCTGCCTGCTTGTGATCTCTCTCTGTCAAATAAATAAATAAAATCTTTAAAAAAAAAAAAAAAAAGAAAGAAAGAAAATGAATGGGTCTAGCACCACTGGGCCTGCCTTTCCGCCTAGGGGGATAACCTGCCTCCTTTCAACAGAACAAACACGTGATCTCCAGTTCATCACAGTCCCTGTCCTCCTCATCTTTGTAGTCCCAGCTCACACACTCACTTATGATACCCACCTGACTCCATGTAGGTCTCTGAGGCTGTTACCCTGGTATAGATCCAGGGCAGACAGAATTTCATTTCTGTTTTAATGCATAGTCTTGAGAACAGATAAGGAATATGTGGTATATATACACAACAGAATATTATGCAGCCATACAATGATGAGATCATGCCATTTGAGACAACAGGGATGGACCTAGAGGATATTGTGTTAAATGAAATAAGACAGACTGGGAAAGACAAATACCACATGATTGCACTCACATGTGCAACCTAAAAAAAATAAACAAAAAACAAACAAACAAAAAAAGCCCAAATGAATAGAGAAACAAAATGCAGAGTCAGACCTATAAATACAGAAAACAAACTGATGGTTGCCAGAGGGGAGGGAGGAGGGTTGGGCAAAATGGGTGATAAGGAGTGGCAGACCCAGGCTTCCTGATACAGAATGAATAAGTCAGGGGGTGAGAAGGTACAGCATAGGGAATGTCATGGATGACCTTATAGCAGTGATGTGTGGTGACAGACAGTAGCTACACTTGCGATGAACACAGCATAATACCTACACTTGTGGAGTCACTGCTGTATATCTGAAGCTAACATAACATTGTGTGTCAACCATACTCAAATAAAAGAAAAAAAAACCCCACAGTCTTGAGTAACCTAATTGCTTCAGCATGTAATTCACTAATCTATGATGATAAACTACTAAAACTGGTTCATAAATCACTTTTACCTCTTCAGCTTCAGTTTCCTCAAATGTTTGTAAAAGAAGTACATGGATTTTTCTAAGGTCCCTCACAGTAACTGTGCCATTCTACTCCAACAAACACTTCACCATAAAACTCATTTTGATACCTTACAAGGATCCAGGGAACTTTCCAGACATGACCTCATTCAATCCTCTTTGCTCTGAAGATTCTACAGTATAGATCCAGAGCCGGCTACAACACAGGGTACACACACCCCATGAGATACTTGACCTTGTAAGCCCACCCACACCCACGCTGAGCCAGCTGTCTTCCCACTAGGAATCAATAAATGGAAGGAGAGAGAGGTCACTTTGGATGGGTACCGAGTCAATGGACATACTTATACAGTCTCGGGAGATTTTTTAAAAATCACTTTAACTCTATTAACAGCTCAAGTTCCCTCTCTTATTGCCCAAGAGTGGGCTCATCATCTGCTCCAAAAGGTTGAGAAGGAATTTGATGCTCCCCCAGGGAAGGGGCTCATAGTGAAGAAACACAGGGTGTATGTCTAGGGGATTGTAATTCGCAACAACGTCTGATAAACCAAAGTGCAAAGAGAACTGAGGTATCTGAGAGACATATTCCTAGCTAGGCCCTACAGACACACACACACACACACACACGCACACGCACATGTACATGGCCTTGTGAAGCAGTAATATAGGTTGGTAAATTCTTCCATACTATCCAAGACCAGAAAACACTCGTACGACCTTGTCCTAGTTTCTGAAACTGAAGTGTTTGTAGATTTATTTTTTAATATCAGTCCATGAATAACTCATGCTCCACTAGCATATGGTTCACCAGGGTAGGCAACAGCTCTCTCGCTAGATGTACATATATAATCTTTCTCGCTAGATACTTTTACCTTGAAATGCTGCTTTTCCTGTATAAATGAACTATACCTCAAGGGGCCTTATTATTCTTTTTCTCTTGGCCTCATCAGTCTGTCGGTACTGATACCACTTCCACTAAAGTTACACTTACTAAATTTTGCCAAACCACTCTCTGGCCTAATCTGAGGAACCAAGCGTTTTCCAAGTACAATCCACCCACAAGCTGCTTGCCTACTTATTGCTGCATGAGATCTTGCCCACGATTTCTTGATTTGCTGATAAGTAGCTAAGAAGATATTGGACTCAAACAACACATCGACATTTAATATCCCATATTATTAGCTTTTCCTACAGTTTTCCAGGGTGATTAGGTTGAGACTAATCAGAAAATAATTGACTTCCCCAAAGCCATCTGCTACACTCTGATACTCTGCTGCTGTCAGACTGTGCTCTGATGATTTTTTTCCAGTAACTTCCTAACTTTAGTAGTTCCAATTATGTCAGGAATATCCAAGCATTCAGTTTTATTTTGCTTGAAAATGGCTACACTGATGTAGCTCTTTTCCAAAATGTATGCAGCTCAGTGGTGCCACTTGTCTCTTTTCTCCTAACATTGTGGAGAGGGTAGAAACCCCCTTCCTTACCAAAGGGCAACAATACGATGGCACCTGCAGAGAGACAGTTTCTACAAAGCAGCCATTGGCCTTCTTCTGCAAAATGCACATTTGGTGTTACTGTCTTATATTTTGGTCTATTTAATTTGTAGACTGAGAAGAGCAAGGGATCGTGTTATCAGACCATGTTATTCACGAGCAATGGCAAGGTGGTAACCACACAACTTTATATTACAAACGGGTTGTGCAACAAGTCTGAACAGTTATGAGCTGGTGGCATCCCAGGACCGAAGTCATCCCAAATTATTTTTTTAAAAAGATTTAATTTATTCATTTGGCACAGAGACAGAGCACAACAAGCAAGGGAAGTGACAAGCAGAGGCAGAGGGAAAGAGAGAAGCAGGCTCCCCACTGGGCAGGGAGTCCGACGTGGGGCTCCATCCCAGGACCCTGAGATCAGGACAGGTGCTTAACTGACTGAGCCACTCAGGTAACCCACATCCCCAAATTATTTCTAGGGAGCTCAAGTCCGCCCAGTCCCCAGTACTTCCTTCTTCTTGGGCTCACCTATTAACAATTTTAACGGAGGGATATTTCTACCCATATGAGTGTCCAAACTCCCGAAGGGATGGTTATTTCCAAGTCCTCTCCCCAGGGCAATCAAATCTATCGAGGTTGTTGGAGGCCACACAGTCTGGGTCCCCTCCTTCACACCTACCACCACTCTTGCTGAAGATCTCTAAGCCTGTGGACAAAGGCCATCTCTTGGAGGCATTTTCTATCTTTCAGACTTCTTTTTATGTAGTTTTTTTGTTCATAAACAAAAACTCAGAAAGGGGAAAAACAATCTTCTATAGCAGTACTTAGAGCGAAAAACTGAGCCATGATTGACATTTTTAAGTTTTTTCATTCCTTTTCATAAACATTTATTGAAAAGTGACTTATATGGTAAGCCCTGAAAACATGAAGATGAAAAAGAAATATACTCCATCATGAAGGTGTTCAGAGTCTACTGGGGAAGGCAGCTAGCACTCAATGAGATAACCGTAAGAATAATGAGATTTAAAACAGAGATTTGGAGAGAGGACCGAATTCAAGAACTTTTACAACTCAAAAAAATAAATAAATAAAACAGATTTCAGAACATAAATGTGATAGCAGTTATTTTTGTCCATCTTAGTAAGCATAAACTGCCCCCATCACCCCCACCCTATCCCCTGGCAATGTTTTTACCTTTCCCTCTTCTCAAACCTTCCTTCTCTAAGTTCTAACCCTCAGGTAAGAGTATTAGGGAAAGTTAAGGGTAGAAACTGGTTCTTCATTTGCATGTCCTTCCTCAAACCCATCAGCTTTATCTAACTACTTAGAACCTCCAAAGATGATTTAAAATGTCAAGCAAGGAAGGATCAGGACGAAAATTTGTACTATAGTAAAAATGCCTATAGATATGGACTAGAAGAGAATCTGCACAAGAGATAAGACTGGAGGTTTAGGGGGCACCTGGGTGGCTCAGTGGGTTAAAGCCTCTGCCTTCAGCTCAGGTGGGATCAAGCACCCGAATGGGACTCTCTGCTCAGCGGGGATCCTGCTTCCTCCTCTCTCTGCTTGCCTCTCTGCCTGCTTGTGATCTCTGTCTGTCAAATAAATAAAGAAAATCTTTAAAAAAAAAAAAAAAAAAAGACTGGAGGTTTAGGATGGTGGAAAATACATGTGAATCGCCCTTTTTTCTTTTTTTACTATTTTATACTAAAAGGTTAATTTTTTTTTTAAAAAAACTAGGCGCCACACCTAGCATGGGGCTTAATGCAAGGCTTGAAATCATGACCCCAAGATCAATACCTGAACTGAGATCAAGATCACTTAACCAACTGAGACACCCAAGCGCCCCTAAAGGTTAATTTTTAGTTTTTAAAGAAGATAATTATTTTGATCCAATTTACACTGCCCTTCTAATGAAGCCCTCAATAAAAGATAAACAGTGTAAGAGATTAGGCTGAGTCTGACCTCCTCAAACAGTGCAGATTATGTGGTGTGACAGGAAGATTGTTGGAAGTTTGCTTAGCACTAGACACTGAACCAAATTCACATTCCATTCTAATTCCTATATATATATATATATTTTTTTTTAATTTCATTTATTTATTTGAGAGAGAGAGAAAGATAGCAAGAGAAAGCATGATCAGGGGTTTGGGGTGGGGGGTTGGAGAGAGAGAAGCAGGCTCCCACTAAGCAGCCCCATTGTGGGGCTTGATCCCAGGACCCTGGGATCATGACCTGAGTTGAAGGCAGGGGCTTAACGGACTGAGTCACCCAGGTGCCCCTAATTCCTATATTCTTTTTTTTTTTTTTAAGATTTTATTTATTTATCAGAGAGAGAAAGGGGGAGAGAGCGAGCACAGGCAGACAGAATGGCAGGCAGAGGCAGAGGGAGAAGCAGGCTCCCTGCTGAGCAAGGAGCCCGATGTGGGACTCGATCCCAGGACGCTGGGATCATGACCCGAGCCGAAGGCAGCTGCTCAACCAACTGAGCCACCCAGGCGTCCCCCTAATTCCTATATTCTTAAAGCACATTTGACATAAGTAACTAAATTCTGGTTCAAATAAAAGCAATCTTTCTGATGTTCGGAGATCATTTTTAAAATATTTTTTATTTGTATCCATATTCAACACTTGCAAATAGAAAAGGGTTGGAAGGAGAAGAACTATGGCCTACTTTCTCTAATGTGTGAAGCTTTGGCTCTGAGAACTTTTAAATGGTAAGGTTTCACAAGCAGAGACAGCCTAGGAACAGAGACATCTACAGGCGACTGTCTCGGGACTGCCTGAGCCCAACTTCACAGTTCACATTCTCTTCCAGTGGAATTCTCCTCAGCACTAATCTCACATTAAATATCCTCTTTACTGTGGACAACCACCACCAGCCACCACCAATGCCACAATTCATTAAGTGCCCGATGCATTCCAGGCAGCATCTCATTCAGTCCTCACAAGATCCTGTATCACAGATAAGAAAACAGGGACCCTAAAGGATGAAGTGACTTGCCCAAGATCATACAGCTTGTTAGTGTCAAGCCTGAACTTGAAAATGCCACTTGACTCCAAACCTTTACTCTTTCCACCTATACCTTTACCAGAATCTTCCTCTGTATCTGGCTTGACTCCTGGGAAGTGACCCCCTGAGAATCTGAAGGGCAAGGAAGGGTGGACAGTGATGCTGTGTCAAGGGATTTAGACTCAAATCCAGACACAGATATGTTCTTTGAGATGCCAACTCATCCCCGCTGGACATAGCTCACACTTGAGTATTCAAATACTGGTGTCATAGATACCATGTGACAAATGAGTAAAATCCTAAAAGGGAAGTGCCTGGTATGACTTTTTTTTTTAATAGGTTCTATCCTGAAAAGTGAGTCATCCATAATTTTACACTTCCCAACTCTACCCAAATCTCTCTAACTGTTCAAACCCTCCCTGAACCTTTTTGTTGCTAACCCTTGCCACCATCCCCAACGGATAAAGGGAAGAAACTAAAAGGCAGAGAAAGTGATGGGATAGACACAATCAAAACAGGACAGGCCAATAGTGAACAAACTATGAGACTTCTCCTCAGATCTTTTTCTCTCGCCAACAGAGACATTGAGTGTGTGGTCTACGTTCCACACGTTGCCAAATCCCACCCCCATTTGGCACCAGAATGGCAAAAACATATTTGAATGCAAATAGGGTAGAAGTCACAGATGCAGAGCACAAATACCAAGAGATTATCATTTTTTCTCATCTCAAGACCTATCATTATAACCTCTGCAAGCTAGGATACTTAATTGGCAAATCCCCCTCAGAACAGACAGAGCCTCGCTCGTGAGGCCCCCTCTGCATGCTGACCAAGTGTGGGCTGACTTGGCACTGCTTCAGCAACATCCACTTTTCTCCAGTACATCCTGAAATTACACCCTTCACTCAACAGACTCTATTCACTGTGAGTGACCACAGCCAAATGGGAACTCTTGAGACAGTTTTCTATAGTGCTACTAAGCCCTCAACAGCAACAGGGAGCTACAGGCATCACTATGCACCTGCAACAACTGATCCACGTTTTATGACCTTTCTCACCCTTGTACTAAGTCTTTGGCCTAAAAGGAACAAACATTCTATTTCTTGCTCTTATCCATCAAGGCTCAGAGAAACCACTTCATGACATAAAAAGGTAAAGGAAATTCAAGTAATTTTTTCTCATTGGACACACAAATAGCTAATAAATTCTCTTCCTTCACCCCGAATCAGCCAAGACACTGATAGCACTCTTTCATAAGAGACGCGAAAAATGATCTGCTTCAAATTCAGTCACATCCACTGGGGGATGGCGTATGGTCTCTCCACCCACTTCTCAAACTTAGCTTGTGCTTTCAACTTTTGGCCCTGATGATGCATTCTGTAGTGCTCAGTCTTTATTAACAACCACTACTCACTAGGCACTATGGTATGCCAAGGCAGCTGGCACACAGTCCATCTTGGAGCCCTAGCCCAAGCACCAGGAGATAGATTTTTCTTTCCTGTTTCTATCTACCTTTTTATTCACATAATCCTTTGTTGTTTCCTATCTTTACCACATCTATTTTTAATTATTTAAAAAGAATGACATGCTCCTTCTAGAAAATTGTGGAAAGGAAAAAAAATGTATATAGAAAAGTAATAAAAAATGTTACCACTTAAAGACCACATCCATGAAGATATTTAATGTATTTACTTCCAGTTGTTCTTTAGTTCATATGCCCATGAGAATTCTACAAAATAGAAATAATACTGCATGTGCAACTTTGTATCTTGATTTTATTTATATTATTGAACACAAAGGTTTTGAGGAGTGCATTTTTAGGGGAAGAGAGTGGAGGAGGCACATAAGAGGAGAAGGAGGAGAATTTCTTAATATTATATTTCTTAATATTAAAGATCTGTAGAATGTATCTAGAGTCTTCTTTTTCAGTATAGTTCCATGATGTATTTTAAAAAGAAGTTTATATTAAAGCTTTATATTAAAGCTTATATTAAAAAAAACTTATACCTTGTGCACTGTTGGTGGGAATATAATTGGTGTAGCCTATGGATGAGAGTATGGAGGTTCCTTATGAAATTAAAAATAGAGCTACTAGGGTGCCTGGGTGGCTCAGTCAGTTAAGACTTCTACTCTTGATCTCAGCTCAGGATCTCAGGGTCGTGAGTTCAGACCCCATGTTGAGCTCCATCCTGGAGCACTACTTTTTTTAAGCTCTACTTTAAAAAAATAAAAAAATTTAAAAAAAAATTAAAAAACTAGAGCTACCAGGATTCCCACTACTGGGTAGTTACCTCAAGATAATTTGAAGAGATAATATGCACCCCTGTGTTCATTGTAGCATTATTTACAATAGCCAAGATATGGAAGCAAATTAAGTATTCATCAATAGATGAGTGAGTAAAGATGATGTGGCATATATACACAATGGATATTTCTCAGCTATAAAAAAAAAAAAGAATGAAATCTTGCCATTCATGACAACATGGTTGGACCTAGAGCGTATTATGCTAAGGGAAATAAGTCAAGCAGAGAAAGACAAATATCATATGATTTCCTTTATAAGTGAAATCCAAAAAATAAAACAAACACACAAAACAAAACAGAAACAGACTCATATATCCAGAAAATATATATCCAGAAAACCCTCTGGTGGGTTACCAGAGGTAGGGAGGGGTTGAAGGTATGGGTGAAACAAATGAAGAAATTTAGGAAGCACAAAATTTACAAAATCTTTTTTTTTTTAAAGATTTTATTTATTTATTTGACAGAGAGAGATCACAAGCAGGCAGAGAGGCAGGCAGAGAGAGAAGGAGGAAGCAGGCTCCCTGCTGAGCAGAGAGCCCGATGCGGGACTCGATCCCAGGGCCCTGAGATCATGACCCGAGCTAAGGCAGCGGCTTAACCCACTGAGCCACCCAGGCGCCCCTACAAAATCTTATATAAAAGAAATAAGTCATGGAGACATAGGGTACAGCATAAAAAATATAGTCAGTGATACAGAAATAATTCCATATGGTGACAGATGGATAAGTAGACTTACCATGGGGATCATTTCATAATGTATAAAAATATTGAATCACTATGTTGTACACCTGAAACTAACAGGATATTGTATGTCAATTTCACTTCAACCAAAGAAAATAAATTAAAAAAAAATAAAACAAAGATTATAGACTCCTAGAGGATAATAAAACTGACAGAGGGTTACCAAGGTTTAGGGGTTATTAAGGCAGTAAGAGACTCTGAAGTGGTGCTGAGAGTGCTGAGAGTGATTGAAGGAGCTGCCCCCGAGGTCCAGGCTCAGGAGGGAGATGGACAAAGAGCAGGTAGCCTGGAAGATAGAGGAACTGGAGTATGCAATAAGGTGAACTGAACATTCAGAAAGACTGAGAAGATGGGGAGACTTGACCTTGTGGTCAGGAAACATAAACTCAGAGTTAAGGATCCTAAGGGGAATTTGGACTGAGGATGAGCTGCAAAGCTGGCTTGCTGAGGGTGTATGGCAGTGGATTGGCAGAAAGGAATTGTGAGGCCCAGGCAGAATAGTAATATATATTCATGCCTAGTGACCCCTCTGGAATATCAGTCACTTACAGGCAGAGTTTTTATATCATTCACTATTATATAGCTAGCATTTAAAAAGCCTAGATCATAACAGGAACTTGATGCATATAACTTAAACTACAAATAAATGCAATTTGAATCTATAGTGTCATCAAGCTTTGGTAACCTGCTGTGTCCATTCCATAATAGGGAGACACTTACCAAACAGATGTTCATATCAACCTTGTGGGGAGTGTTCTCTAGAAAGTTCTAAATTGCGGATCTTCTAAGTGCTAGAAACAATGTTAGATGCTGAAGATTTAGAGACAACAAAAGTCCTTTCTTCCAATAAGCTTAGAGAATGGAGAATACCATGTAAACCAATTAACTAGCTGCAAGCAACAACAGGATAGACAGCAGAACACCCAGAATTAGGTTCCAAAAACAATTGCAAAAGGATGTAATGCTGAAACTAATCTTTGAAGAGTAAAGCTATCCTAGCAAAGGCAAGGCTACATGTGTAGGTGGGAACAGCTGGTATAGGAAGGCCCACATAATAATTTTAGCTCAGGAAGAGTAAAATGACACTCTACAACCAGCTCCTTAGGTGGTCTGGCAATAGTGCTGTTCCCATGGTGGCAATAACCTGGAAATCTCTAAGTAATACAGGAAGAAGCATTGTCAGACCAACTCAGTTCCAAGCTTTATTTGTTGTCACTTGATACACATAAATGTAAATTCCTTCCTGCTATAAAAACATATATTGACTGAGTTTTAAGGCACCATGTAAATGATATTGCCCATGATCCCACCACCAAATACAGCATCTATTTTCTTTTCTCCTCTCCTTGCAATAGATATCCCAATATGTATAGATAATTTTTAAAAATTGTTTTATTGATTTGAGGTTTCTTCTTTTTTTGAGGGGGGGAGGGTCAGGGAGAGAGGGAATTTTTTCTTAAAGATTTATTTATCTATTTTAGAGAGAGAGCATGTGCATGGGGGAGAGAGACAGAGGGAGAGGCAGGATCTGCAAGCAGACTCCCCACTGAACACAGAGCCCCATGTGGGGCTCAATCTCAGGACCCTGAGATCATGACCCGAGCTGAAATCAAGAGCCAAACGCTTAACAAACAGAGCCACCCAGGCTCCCCAGTATGCATAATTTTGATGTATTTTATATCCACTTTTACTTTATTACATTAAAATTTTCTGTCTATTACCATTTCAGGAAACATTTCAAGATTGTAACAGATATTATTAGCAAGAGCAAAGCACTTTACTCCAGAGAGGAGTAGAAGATGGGAATGTTGCTACTGATTCACCTAGGATACATCACTTTAGGTCACTGTACCTCTACTTCCCCTTCTACAGTATAGGGACTCAGGTCTTGAAAAAGATGGTTAAATTGAACTGAAATATCCTCTATATATTTATGAGTTATACGAGTCTAAATGCTAAGCAATCTGCAACATATATTCAACAACTACAAATGTTTGATATAATTATTCTATTTCTGAACATCTATCATTCAAAAATAATCCTATGGAAGAAGATGCTTTATGTACCAAGACGTTTATCACTGATTATTTATAATAGTTAAAAACTGGAACCCTAAAGTCTTCATTATAAGGGAATGATGGAGTAAAGGTTTTTATTTCCACATATTCTACATCATAAATAACAATATTCCACATTATGACATGGAAAATAAATACATTTTTCCCCTGTGTAAAATGCTAGAAATTACTCAATTTTCTTTGTCAGTCAATGCTTTCTATATGTCAGCAGTTATTGCTTCTTCATACCCCTTCCATCTTGCCCATAATGAAGATACAAGTAGCTACTGTCCCTAGTTGGCATTGGAGAAGACAAAGGAGAAAGAAGTTTCTGGAGAGTTGAACAAACAGAGGAGGACTGGAGATAATGAGGCTCATTAAGGGAAAATGTATTGGAAACTATTAAAGTGCCATGAAAATACAATTGTGATGCTGATGATGCTGATGACAACAATGATGGTGAATAGTCTATGGATAATAAAGTGCTTCAGCCATGAGAAAAAAAAATTCAGATCATGCTTGTTTGCTGACCACAGAACTCAGAAGATGTTCTGAGACTAAGGAAAACAAGTCCTCAGTATGTCTGAATGTTTTTAAATAGAATTTGGATAGAGCCACCTTGGGTCATCAACACATCTCTTTTATTCTGGACTTTCTTCTAACTTTAAAAGCTATTTGGATTTTTGCCAGAGACAACTTGTGGAATGTTCTGGGCTTACTTTGGAATTTTATTTATAAAATAGGATCAACTTCAACAGGAGTAGTGTCCCAGGGCATCCACTGAACGGATGGATGCTCTACACAGCTTTGTATAAATTATCCCTGAGCTATTTGACAGGAGAGGGCACAATGATGACAGTCACCCAATTTATCCTTTCAGAGACAAAACGACCCCTTCCTAGTCTTCCTGTATTTGAAATCCACCTTAGCATGTAAGCTGAAAGAACTACAGGGGTATCCGGTCTGATCTAGTATGCCAGAAATAAGCAAGTGGGGATGAAAGCACTGATTGAGATAAATTCCTCAAGCCAAAAACCAAGTACAGGCCTATTTAAAAGTAGCTCAGAGTTTCAAAGGCAGAGATTTTTCTTTCCCCAAATGCAGAAAATTAATTGCCAAAGATGCTGAATGTTAAAAGAGAAATTCAAAGACCAAAGATGTTTCAGTAATAGGATTATGAGAAGGAGCATTTTCCTAATTTTAAAAAATGCTATATACAAAGCAGCAGCAGCACAGTGGGCAAAGGTACTGGAATCAACCAGGACTTCATGCTCCAATGCTTAATCAACCTCTCTGGCCTCAGTTGCCTCACCTTCAAAATAGAGAGAAATTTGAGATTTCTGGTTGTAACTATGCGGTAGTAAATGGGACTCTTTGCCAACTTACTATGAATTCAAAGAGAAATAAATGTCTTGCTTTCTCTACAGTTAAGAAGGAGTGAGTGTAGAGTTAAGCTAAGAGTTAATATAGAGCAGAATAAATGCAAATAAGCTATCAATGGGGATCATTTTAGTGCAATATAACCATGGTAAATGGGCTTCTTGTCCTACTTGAAGGCTGCACTTTATGTGGGGGAGAAGAAATAAAATCAAATTTTTGAATTTTGAGACTGAACCACTATTTTTCTTGGATGTTACTTCCCTTCTTCAAGTTTGCACAGCCACAGCAGGCAAATACAATCAATGCTTGCATTGTGTTAAATTAAATCACAAGGTTACATAAAACAAAATAAAATAGACTATTCAATTCCTTTCCTAACCTTTAATCTTATAGGTAGCTCTCACATAGTTCAAGTTCACTTTTCCTTGAGTTATTTGTTTAGGGAAGTTGACTAAGGTTCACATATGATTTGCCCGACTTTTGCTCAGCTTTTCCATATACTACAAACAAGAGCATTTCCACCCAAAAGGGGAAGAGAATTAGTAATGACTTTTCCAGAAATTCGTGTGATAGACTGGATAATCACCCTCCAAAGAAGTCCACATCCCTAATCTCTGAGACCTGTCAAAGTGCCACTTGACATAGCAAAAGGGACTTTCAGATGGGATTAAGGATTCTGAGATAGCGGAATTATCCTAGATTATCCAGTTGGGCCCAAGGTAATTACAAGGGTCTTTGTAAGAGATATACCCAAGAATCAGAATTAGAAGAGGAGATGAAATAATGGGGCAGAGACTAGAGTGCTGCCATTGCTGGAAAGGGTCCAAGAATCAAGCAATATGGACAGCCCCTAAAGCCCGAAAAGGCAAGGACTAGATTCTTCCCTAGAGCCTCCAGGAGGAACACACTCCTGCAGACATCTTCACTTTAGCCTAGAAGACCAATTTCCAGACTTTTGACCTCCAGGACTTCAAGATAATAAATTTGTGGTTTTTTCTGTCACTAAATTCATGGTAATTTGTTTTAGCAGCAGAAAGAAACTAATACAATCTAAGGAATCTGAAATACACACTCTTCAGGGAGTTGCTAGTCCAGAAACGGAATTTGAAATATGTTCGCAACCTTCTTTAGTGAGCTGCTAGCTCTGATAAGTGAATGCTAAAAATTCAGAGTTGTAGAAGCCGTTTGCCTGATAGATACAAGACTTGCAAGGTGAGCAAAATTATCCTCGTCATTTCCATGAGCTTACTCCTTTGATAACTCTTACCTTATTCATGGCCATTAGCTTGATTAGTGACCAAACCAGCTTTTTTGTAAGGCCAGTGTATTCATAGGAAATTTGCTATTCCAGAACCAACGACGTTCTCCCCAAATGATTTAACCAAAGAGTCTTGGCAAAGGTCAGGACACATCATTGAGGAAAAACACTCCTGTTAACCTCTAGCAGGGCAGATGGTGCACAGTTAGCAGTAGGGGTATTCTGCTGTGAGAACTCAAATACTCAGCACCCTGTTCTTTGTGGATAGACTGAGCAAGATAAAGAGTATGGAGGCTCATGTGAAAAACCTTTCAGACAGGAGGTTTCCAGAGCTGCCAAGAATGAAACTTGGGAGTAGAACCACAGTCTTCAACTTATTCATAAGCCTGAGTTATCAGGATAAGGAGGCAGCTCCAGAACCAACTCAGAAACTGAATCACCAGCCAAACTCAACCCCATTTTCTTCTCAGTATTTTTTTCTCAGTTGTGTGTGTTCCCAGGGCACATTATTTAATCCCTGAAGTTAAATTTTTCTTGTCTTAAAAATTATGACTATAATAACATTTCCCTCGTCCCTCAAAGGGTTGTGAGGATTAGGTGGCATGAAGTCTGCGAAGGGGTCAGCACACAAGTTAATGGATGCAAGCCTCATAAACAGTTGCTTTACACTTAATATTTACTCTTTGAATTTCTCAAGTTGTGCTTCTCCCCTGTGCTCTCACGCATTTGTCTGCTTTAGCCTCTCTTAGAATTATAGGCAATGAGAAAGTACAATGTTGGAAGGCAGAAGCCCAGTCTCATTCACTGCTTCATCCTTAGCATTTAGCACAGTGCTTTGCCTGTAGTGGGCTTTCACATTTAAAATAAATGGTTAGGAACTGATCTTAACTGCGCGTTAGGAAACATCTGAGACATCAGTTATGATATATGATTATAGGATTTTTCCATCTATGATCCACTAGGCGGTGAAGTAAATTGAGTTACACTAGCATTTTCTCTTTTTTGAAGAAAAGGAGCAGGGCAGAAAAGATCAGAGTACAAAACACAAAGTAAGGTGATACTCTTGTTTCATTTATATATGGGAGTACGCCTGGTTGTAATGTAAATACATTTCTCACTGTGAGTAATAGCAAAAAAACCCAAAAAAAAAAAAAAAAAAAAAAGAACATCCTGATTCTTCCACCTCACCAACATTTGGTATTTTCAGTCTTTTTCATTTCGGCTATTCAAGTAGGTATACAGTGTATGGCACTGTGGTTCTAATTTGCATTTCCCTGATGACTAGTGATGTGGAGCACTTTTTCACTATATCTCAGTCCATTGTCTATCCTCTTTATAACCACTTTAGAAAACTATTTGGCAGTATCTACTGAAGCTGAACATGCATTTCCTATTACTCAGAAATTTTATGTCTATGCATTTCCCCAACAGCAATATGTACATATGTTCACCAAAAGACATGCCCAAGAATGTTCATAGATAACAACCTATTTGTAATAGCTCCAAACCAGAAATTGCCCAAATGCTCATTAATAATTGACTGGATAAATAAATTTGATATATTTACACACAATAGAATCCCACACAGAAGCAAGAATGAATGGACTACAACTACACAAAACAATATGGGAGAATCCCACAGGCATCAGATGGAATGAAAGAAGCCAGATATACAAGAGTACACAGTGGATAATTTCATTGACATAAGGGGTCAAAGCCAAGCAAAACTGATCTATGGTGTGAGAAATTAGGATAATGGTTATTCTTGGGTCACGAGGGCTTCAGGGGTGCTGGTTATATCCTCTTTTTGATATGAATGTCTAAAATATGGATATACTCAGTTTGTGACATTAATAGAACAATGAACATATTATTTGTGGCTTTCTAAATTATTTCTGAATTTATCTGAAGTCTAAATACACATGTAAATATACAATTCAGAAAAAAAAATCTTTTTTTTTTTTTTTAAGATACAGTGAACAACACTGCTCACTCTTGTTACCATCAAGTGGTCATCTAGCCTCTGCTCAAATAATGTCAGGGACCAGAATCGATTTAGTGCCAGGTGGGTCACTTATTAGGAAGTTTTTCCCTAGGGTGCCTGGGTTGCTTGGTGGGTTAAGCCTCTGCCTTCAGCTCAGGTCATGGTCTCAGGGTCCTGGGATAGAGCCCCACATTGGACTCTCTGCTCAGCAGGGAGCCTGCTTCCCTCTCTCTCTCTGCCTGCTGCTCTGCCTACTTGTGATCTCTCTCTCTCTCTCTCTCTCTTTCTGTCAAATAAATAAAAATCTTAAAAAATTAAAAAAGAAAGAAAAAAAGCTTTTCCCTTACACAAAGCCATAACTTGCCTCCTCCATAATGTATTCTGTCCTCCTAAGGGATTCCAAATCCATCCAGTCCCACTCCCACCAATTGCTCTTCAAATATTTGAAGGAAACCACCATATCCACCACCACCCCAGCCCCATCTTCACTTCCTCAGAACCACAGATCCTTTGGTGACCCTTCAAGGTGTGGTCTTCATTCCCCTACTGTCTCTTGATTGCACTCCTCTATCTAGTGATGCCCACAACAGAACATTGCTCTGTAGGAGAGGCCTCAGAAGAGCAGAAAAGAGCAAAAAGTAGAATCACTATTTGTAATTCTAGAAAGCATGTGTCTACCAACACACCCAAAGCTTCCATTTTTTAAAAAACTGACACGTTGTAGATCACTTCTGTTGAACAATCAGCTGAACTCCTTCAGATCTTTTTCACACGGCCTAATTTCCTTTCTGTGTCTGTATAGTCTGCCTTCTCTTAGGAGTCAACACACATTTGGCCTCACTCCAATCTCCAAAGCTAAATCCTGGAGGTGGAGTGATATCGATTATAGAGACACCTCTGGAATACAGCCTCTCCATCCACCCTCTCACTGGCAAAAATGAAGTCTTTGTCCTAACACATTATCTTTTATCCCTGAATGGGTCTGTTTTAAAGCACACTGAGGGGAAGGAGAAAACACAATTCAGCTGGGCATCCCCAAAATCTGACCTAAAACCTCACTGCCACCGGGGTCTCAACAAAGCCTGGGCAACGAAGGGCACCGTGGTCTCTTTCTTCCTTCTTCCCTCTCCAAAGTCACTCCAACTGGAGACTCTGGAGGTGAGCAATGCTGGGCTCTGCTCACTCAGGGCTTTGCCTTTTGTGTGACTGTTGGAGGATGAGCCTAAGGAAAACGTGGCAGGGTGAGGAGGAGGAATCTGATATTTTTCAAGGTATCTGAAATCCGGGGCGCCTGGGTGGCTCAGTGGGTTAAGCCGCTGCCTTCGGCTCAGGTCATGATCTCAGGGTCCTGGGATCGAGTCCCGCATCGGGCTCTCTGCTCGGCAGGGAGCCTGCTTCCTCCTCTCTCTCTCTCTCTGCCTGGCTCTCTGCCTACTTGTGATTTCTCTCTGTCAAATAAATAAATAAAATCTTTAAAAAAAAAAAGGTATCTGAAATCCTAGGTATCTCTGAAGAATGACTTACGCCCATCTCTCTCATCTGTGGAACAGCGAAAAGACAGAGAACCATTTCTACAAAAACTTCCAGGTAAGCCCCACTGGGTATTTTTACTATCAAGACTAGGTGGAAGAGAGACACATTCGGCAAGGAAAACGCCAGAGAACAGAACATGTGCGGAAGGATCGAGAGAAGTTGGAATTAGAAGGGTATTTTTTTTTTTTTTTTTGAAAAAAAAGAGAAGATCTCCCAGGCCCCTAGGTGAGGGGCGACCTCTCCTTAAGGGCGCGGGGGTGGGGGGCGCGGTGGGAGGGTGGGGCGTATCGGGAATGCGGGGAGAAAGCAGCAGCTCACCTACCTCATCCACGTCTGCTCCATTCTCCAGGCGCTTCCCTCACTCTCAGGGCGCTCCTCACCCGGGAGTGGAAGCAGCCTGGGAAAACGAGAACCCTTGCCCACGAATCTCCAGTGCAAAGAGCGGCAGCTTTTCCCTCCCCAGCTTCTTCTTTCTGTGTTGGCGAAGAGAGGGCTCGGCTCCCTGTATTTTGAGAAGACCGATTTGACGTGGCCGAACCTCCCCCCAGCTAACGGGGCGACGGGCAACAAGGGAGGGACTGTTCTCCGTAGGAAGCGGGACGCGGAGCCCAGCTGAGAGGCGCCCGGAGCTGTTTGGGGAACTGGGGCCCGAGGCGGCCCGGCAGGGCGCGCACACACGCCCAGGCTGAGACACGACTGGCTGGCACGAGTTGCTCCGCGCCAGCTGAGCTGTCAACCGCGAGCGGAGGCGGGGCTCCCGGCAGCCAGCCCAGGTGACACGCCTCCCCGCCGCGGTGATGGTGGCGGAAGGGCAGAGGGCTCCCAGGGCGCAGGACAGAGCGCCTCTGTTCCTCCCCTGTCCCACTGAGGGCGCTGTAAAAACAGAACAAAACAAAACAAAAAACAACTAACTGTCGGTAGAATTTGGAGCGAAGATCCTCTTGTGTGCCTGCACGACCCCACCCACAGGTAAACCCGGCACCAGAGCTGGGCTCTAGGAGGGTCGGAGGTGGCAGTCCTGGCTGAAGGCAGATGCACAACACTAGATGGTCATCGGCCATGATGATATTTTCCTAGAGATCTGACACGTCAGTCTCAGAATTGATTGGGGGACAGGAACCTTCCTCGGAATGGGAAGCAGCATCCTAACGGAACCCAGCAGCCTTATTAGCTGCCTCCATCTCGGCCAGCCCCTGATTTTATACTGTTCTACCTTGAGTCTCCCAAGCACAGAGGCAGCTGGGCTCTAGCTTCAGAGGAGGGCAGAGGGTTCCTGAACTTCCCAGAACTCTAGAAAAGTTTCAAGACAGTAGCCGACAGGGCTAGAATCTCCTCCTTAATTATTCTAAGATCATGGAAAAGGGCCCTTTGATGACGGCACTGCCTGAGACTCTGTACCATCTATTTATGTGATGAGGTTTAAACAAGTCAGACATGCTATAATTAAAGGGCTTACAGCCCCAAGCCCCTTCTTAGCTCTAAAATAAAACCTTTTTATTAAGTGACATGATCACCGTTATTATTAGTGTTACCAATGACCTTTTTTAATTTGCAGAAAGCTTTATAGTGCCCACATGTGGCAATGTTGGTTTAGTTATACTTATTTCACAAATGATAGAATTGAGATCTTAAAAAGCTCAAAGTCTCTGCTAAGGCTCTGATACAGGTTATCTTCTCCATGGTGTGACCCTGGATAGTTACTCTCTAAATTTCTGAAAATAAAGCCAACAAGATGTCTCTACAGAGAACTGATTCTTTTAGGTATCCTAGGATACCTAGGACTAACTCAGGAAGGGCCCAGCATGCCTGAGAATTGGCGAAACTGTACGGAACCCATATTCCTGGAGCTGTCATTGAGCTTACTATGTTTTGATTTCCTCTAGTTATCAGCACAGAAGAGGGGTAGGGAGGGCAGTATAATAATAAAACATCTGCGGGTTCAGAGGAACCGTCTAATGGGCCCTTAATCTAGAATTCCCGAACCCAAGCACTAAGCTTGGATCTAAGGCCACACTGTTCCTGAGCTTAGCATGTTTCTAGGAAACATATTAAGGCCCAGTTTGACCTGTGACAAGGCTTACAGGCCACTTGTCTTAAAAAGAGTCTAGTACTGCAAACACAACAAGCAAAAAAGGGTGAGAAGAGTCAGATTTCCACCCTCCATACCAAAGTTGGTGCTATATTTAGTTTTGTCTCAAATCAAATTACGGGCTACTGAGTCTGGAGAGGAACTGTATTTACAGCAAGACATACACTGCATCCAAGAAGTGATAGCATTAACTGGATGAACTATGGGGTTTCAGAAGTGAGGCAAGAAAATACGGCAGTTTCTTTTACAAAGCATAGTACATTCTTTGTAAACAGTTGAAAAATACAAAAAGAAGTATATAGAAAGTAAACTACCCATAATACCCAGAGACAATCAATAT
This sequence comes from Mustela nigripes, assembly GCF_022355385.1. Taxonomy (NCBI): domain Eukaryota; kingdom Metazoa; phylum Chordata; class Mammalia; order Carnivora; family Mustelidae; genus Mustela; species Mustela nigripes. The sequence goes on along the minus strand of NC_081570.1, from coordinate 103,186,805 downwards.
TAAACATTTGTTGAAATTTCTTTCCGGTCTCTTTAAAATGTATCTTTTAACCCAAAACACCGACTCTTTCTTACACACCCAAGAATATATTCTTGTAAAGGGATTTCATTGTTGTTTTCTGGATTATAATTATTGCAAAAGAACAAAGTTTTTGTGTTAGATTGTAAAAAAAAAAAAAATCAGCTATATATCCACTCTGCCAACACAACTTTAAATTTCTCTACACTCCATCTCCTCACTATCTGCACATATTATGTATCTATTTCTATAATTATAATTACAGCCTAGACATAAATTTATGCCCTCCTTTTCTCATTATTAGATATCTGTCCATGTTGTTAGAGAGTGTTTATTATTTACTATCCTAATATTGTATAATACTATGTAGTAATGATAAAACTATAGTTTACTTAATAATATTTTGTTACTGTTAACAGTAACTATTTCTACTAGAAATAGTTACACTGTTTCTAATATTAGACTCATAAACAATGCCTCCATTATTTTATTCTTTTGAATTGTTTCCCTAGGATAACTTCTTAAGACAAAGGAATGTGAGGATAAAAGCACTTTCCAGGGATGCCTGGCTGGCTCAGTAAGTTGAGTGTATGACTCTTAATCTTGGGGTCATAAATTCAAGCCCCACATTGGGTGTAGAAATTACTTAAAAAATAAAATCTTTGGGGCTCCTGGGTGGCTCAGTTGGTTGAGCTTCTGACTCTGGATTTTGGCTTGGGTCATGATCTCAGGGTTGTAGGACAGACTCCCCACCAACTCTCCGTGCTTGGTGGGGAGTCTGCTTAGGATTCTCTCCCTCTGCCCCTCTCCCCTGCTCTCTCTTTCCCTCTCTCTAAAATAAATAAATACATTTTTAAAAAATAAAGTAAAATCTTTAAAAAGAAAGGACTTTCAAAAAAAAAAAAAGAAAGAAAGGACTTTCCAAATTTATCATTTTACACAGCCTGAGTAACACTAGGATTTATCACTTTAACTGTTCTCTTTAATAGGTAAGAAATTATTTAATAGTTATATATATATATATATGTATCTATGCTTATCTATATGGTATATAACTAATTAAACATAATATCATTTTACTTTATATTTCTTAGAATACTAACTGGTAAAATCCTCTTTCATAGGCGTTCTTTCTTTTTTTTTAAAAGTAGGCTCCAAGCCCAGAGCAGAGCCCAACACAGTCCTCCAACTCATGACCCTAAGATCAAGACCTGAGCTGAGATCAAGAGTCAGATGCTTAATTGACTGAGCCCCCAAGAGCCCCTTTCATAGGCTTTCTTGCAAACCATTATCTCTAGTAGCTAGTCATTCTAAAATCCTGTTGTGTTGTCATTGTATTAGTCATCTTTTTGTTGCAACAATGCTGTTTAACAAAGACCTCCTAAATCTCAGTATCATACCGCAAACATCCACTCCTTACTCAAAGATCTGGACTTCAGGGATGGATTGGTTGAGCATGGGTTCAAGACTATTCCAAGTAGCTCTCATTTCAGGACCCACACTGAAGAAGCAGTGGCTACCTGGGGAACATTCTTCCCATGGTAGGTTGCAGAAGAGGTAGGTTGTAGGAGAGTTGGCACAGACTCTTAATGTCTGCTCTCAGAACTGGGATCTTGCCCTTTCTGTAATATTTCATTCCCCAAAGTAAGTTACATGGCCAAATCCAAAGTTATTGGTGCAGAAAAGTGCACTCTGCCCACAGACTGCAGGAAGGTGAGTAGCTATAGAACAATAATGCAGTTTACAATCTCCCAGTCCCTGTATGCTGTGCTTTCTGGCTTTTTGTTCAACTTTTCTCCTGGTCCATGAATGGTCACTTCACCCTTCCCCACCCCATTTAAAGTTAGGTGTGGCTTTTGGTCAATGAAAGGTAACTTGTTTTGGTCACTGAAATATGAAAGGAAGTCTCATGTGTCCACTTCTAAGCAGAATGTAAAAGTTTTTAAAACTTGCACAATCAATTGTCAGTACACAATCAGCAACTGTCAGTTTCCACACTTGTATGGACCTTTGAAGATTAAGAGGTGTCAAGAAGAAGCGTTCATCCACTTGGGTCTCTGAGTGATTCTGATGATCCAAGGGTTCCTTCTGGCCCAAACTGAACAAGTGGACTGACCAAGAAATACATTTTTGTTGTATTAAGTTACTGAGATTTGGAAATAATAACTGTAGTGTAGCCTTGCCTACCTTGACACATTTCTTACTTCCATTTTGAGTTACAGAAGATTATGGATCGCATAAGCATGCCTAACATACTTTCTCCAGATCCTAAGAGTGCTATAGCTACTGACTCCTTTCATCTTCCCCAAAACCTGACGAGCTGGGCTCTAGTTACCTCTGTTTTGTAAATGACTAACGTGGAGCACAGGGAGATGAATATACTGCCTCCCTTCACAAAGCTGAGATGTAAAACAGCTTCACTCCAGAATGTCACACCCACCCACTCACTATGCACACTGCTCCCCTAATTCTGACACCCAGAAGTCACTGAGACTTAGGTAAGAGGACACTCTGTCTGTGACTCTTTCACTCCAGTGATCGTTACAGTTGACTCAGCTGACTTGGTCAGTCAACAGATGTCCCCTCTGTCCCTCATCACTCCACATCCATCTCTCTAACCTTGCGGTTTTCTTTCTTTGTTTTTAAATGCCCTTTCCAGACAGAGAGGAATCATTCCAATATTAAGGATGAGAGTGTCTGTGGCACTTAAAGATGGCCAGGAATTCTTTCCTCCTTCTTCCATTGAGAGATGGGATCTAATTCTCCTCCCTTTAATCTGGGTCTGCCTTGGAGATTTACTTGACTGATAGAGTGTAGTAGTAAGAGATGTTCTGGAACTTGCAAGGTTAAGTCATTAAGAAGCCTTGTAGGTGTCCCACCTGCAGGGTCTTTTAACTGAGTTAAGATATGCCTGGGGATACCTGGGTGGCTCAGTCAATTAAGTGCCTGCCTTTGGCTCAGGTGGTGATCCCAGAGTTGTGGGATGGAGTCCTGCATTGACTGGGCTTCCTTCTCTCCCTCTGCCTGCTGCACTTCCCTTGCTTATGCTCTCTTGTTCTCTCTCTGACAAATAAATAAATAATTTTTTTTTAAAAAAGAGGGAGACAAGCTGGTAAGAAGAACCCAATCAATTAGAAAATAAAAACTGAGGTCAGAATGGAAATAGATGACGTCTTCTTTCAAAACCTTGTGGAGAGAGGCCCCGAGCCTACACAGAGAAAGGGAGGTGCCTAACTGAACCTGCCACCTGGCATTTACCATAAAGGTGCCAAGCATGTGAATGAAGTGTTGGAGCTTCGAGATCAGTCCCATCATCTACTGGCCCTAATGAGCAGCCCCAACTCTGGCTATATGGAGATTTGCCCTGCTGAGTCATGCTAGGATTACTGACCCCCAAATCATGAGATATAAAAACATGATTTTCTTGTGTTAAGCCATAAGTTTTGGAGTAGTTTACTAAGGGGGAGTAGTTAACCAAGACAGTTTGGTCCCTGTAAATGGGGTATTGCTATAACAAAAACGTAAAACAAGTGGCAATGATTTTGAGACCTGGATACAGCAGAACCTAGAAAGGCCTTACGGAGACAGTTAGTAGAAAGCTGGAAGGGCACTGAGGGAACTACTACGGAGACTGCAGACAGTGAAGAAAATACTAGGGGCTTAAAAAAAAAAAAAATGACCTGTGTTATGTCATGGCAGAAATTTAGCCACTTTGGGGAATGTGGAAAAAAGAAAATATCCTTAATGAGTGGGTGGATCTGGCCAAAGAAATTTCTAAACAGAATTTTAAAAGTGCTTAACTGGCTTTTTGTAACCACATATGACAAGGTATGGATAGAAAAAGCTGGGTTGGGATAGAAAAAGCTGGGTTAAAAACTGCAGTTTTTAAGCAGACTTTAGGGGAAATATAGAGTCAGGACTTGCTATGTTCAAAAATTAAGCTGCCTCTTACCTGAATCTCTCCAGATAGCAAAAGTTTTCAAATTAACAAGTAGTTTCAGGGCAAAAAAACCAAATCCAAGATGTGACTGTTAGACCCATGGTTAATACCTCAAAATATTTAAGGTGCCTCATGTATCATTTCAGTTACACAAAAAGGCCTGGAAGAATTTTGAGGGTGTGCCTCTCTACTAGACAAAGAAGCTTCTAAGAATCTGAAGGGCCCTTTGTCTCACAGCAGCCTCACAGATGCCCAAGGTAGAGCAGAGCTTGTTCGGGAATGAAATGTGGGCATAGCTTTTGCCTAGAGGAGTTAATTATAATTAGTACAAAAGATGCCTTCGATGTTTTTACGCAAATTGTACCAGCATGGACTGAAAGGGATTAAGACAGGACAGAATGAAACAATGTTTTTGGACCCTTAATCTGCCAACGGGAGTAAACAAGTTGAGAAAGTCACCCAACTGCAAACCAGGACTTTTTCTTATGGAAAAAGAAGAATAACTCAAAGAATTGAAACCAAAACCCCAGAAGGCAGGCCAAGAGGTCTTCAGATATAAAGGAACCAAACTCAAGGAGCTATACCCTAGAAACCTCATCTCCTGAACTTGATTTACATGGTAAGATTCTGGATTTCTCAGCTGCTTCAGTAAATGTTATGAAATTTGGGGGAACTTTGGGAGGGAAGGAGTTATGCATGTGGTAACATTGTGACCAAAAAGGTGCAGGACTGTGATATATTAAGGGTAGTGGAAAATTCTTTGTTACTTCTTCCATTACAAGGTGGGATCTAATTCTCCTCCCCTTCAATCTGGGATGGTTTTAGTGAATGGCTTGACCAAGAGAACACGGTGCTAGGCCGTAAATTCTGAGGTGGGGTAATAAGTCTTCCACCTGTACCTCTTGAGATCCTGAGCAACCATGAAAGAAATCTGACTACCCTGAGGAGGGACCCCAAGGGACCCCAAGACCACCCCAAGACCAGCAGCCCCCGTGAAGGCAGCAGGCATCACACACATTCTATGACTGAAGTAAGTGATGTTGTTCTGGGGCCCCCAGAGCAGCCTTCAGCCAAATACCACCAAGTGACCCAGTCCACACCACAAGGTACAGATAAATTGCTCAGCAGAGACTTATTCAAATTCCCAACCCACAAAATCACAAGGTATAATAAAACAGTTGTTGTCGTAAGCCATGAAGTTCTGAAGTACCTCGTTATACAGAAACCAATAATTAGAGCAATGCCTTAAAATGTGCACAATAATTCTGATACATTATTCATTCATTCAAAAAAAACCAACACTGAGAACCACTGTGTGTCAGACACTCTTCTGTATATGAAGGCACCGCAGTAAAACAAACATACAAACAAACAGAAAAGACCCTGTTTTCATGGAGTTTACAGTCTACTTGCATAGGTAAAGAATAAACGAAAAATTATCTACAATATGACAAATGGTGGTAAGTATGATAAGGAGAAGCCAAACAATGTTAAGAGAGCATCCCAGCAAGGCAACCCTTCTTTTATAAAGGAGGAATTGGGGCCTTAGAGAGACTGACAGGCTGGTCAGAAGCAGGGTCCCAGGTATGATAAAACTGGAGTTTCATGTGAAAAACTGTCCAAGTGACTTCACAAATTCAAATCCCATTATTTGTATTATTAGTGAAACACAGCAACCTAAATGGGCAGAACTGAGGCTGGGGTGGATGTGCCTGGTTTCCCAGATCATGCAGGTAACCTGGACAGAAAACGTCGCACGTGTATGAATTAGAAGATGTGCCCTTCAGTTGCCAGGGGCAGGGATAGGGGGTGTGTGACTCTAGGACTATGTGTAGTAGGCAAAGCCACAGCTCTACCTCAGAGCATCAAGGATCGGAACCAGGAGGGGTTTATGAGATACTGGGAAACAACCCTTCGGATAAGCAGAAATACTTGTGCGCGGTAGGGGGACTTCGAGCAAGACTTCCTCTCCAGAAGGAACAGGTGCAAGTTCAGAAGTAGCTAATGCTCGTGGGACTTAATTTACTCCCACGGGCTGACAAAACTCTGGGACAATTTGGTTACTTTAGCTCACTCAATTCAACATTATTAGTTCCCCAAACATGTACAGAGCACATGTTAGGCATTGTGCTATGTGTTTAAAATCTAGTGTGGGAAATTAGGCAGGCAGTGATTGAACAATAATACAAAATCAGATTGTCCAAAGTGCTATAGTAATGGTACAAAGAGAAACTTAAAGTGTGATTAATTAAATATGATTAGAAAAGGTTTCATAAGAGTGGTAGCATCTGAGTCAAGTCCTGAAGGATGCTAGTAATTCAAAACTTTATCACATATTAGGATTGCAGTGCTTTTATTTAAAAATTTAAATTTTCACTGGTATGAGCACCTGGGTGGTTAAGTCAGATAAGCGTCTGCCTTCAGCTCAGGTCATGATCTCAGGGTCCCAGGATAGAGAGTCCCTCGTCCAGCTCCCTACTCAGTGGAGATCCTGCTTCTCCCTCTCACTCTGCCCCTCCCCTGCCTCATACTTGCACATGAGTGCTCTCTCTCTCTCAAATAAATAAATTTTTTTTAAAATAAATTTTCACTGGTAGAAGAAATAGTCTCAGCCTCCCCTGACTGGCTGCTTGGGGTCCCCTTCATCTGGAAAAGCCTGTCACTGACAGGCGTCACAACTTTAGATTCCTAACTCTAGAATCAAGGAGATTTGAAAATCTCCCCTCCCCCATCAGTTTCTAGACCTGTGATTTTGACAAGTCAAACTCTATGCTTTAACTTCCTTGTTTGTAAAATAAGGTTAATCATAATAACTACCTAATAGGGTAGTTGTGAGAACAGAGTGAGGTAATATATGACAAGTGTTTAATTCATTGCCCAGCACATTTTAAGCATTCAATAAATCATAGCTGTTTTTTATTAATGTTTGCATACCAGGCAGGATTCCAACCCCCCATAGGAGTTGTGAATTTTAATTTCAGTTCTGCTCCAAATTGCACTCTAGGGCTAGGCCAGTGACCCAGATTTTCCATTTCTCAGCTCTCTGATTTATCGTATGAGACCAAAGCACTGACAAGGAAGTTGGATAAGCTGCTTCCTTCACTCCCTGGCTGGAGAACTAGGGGGGAAAAGTGGCTATTTCCTCCATCATGCATTCTTCCCTTTGTCTCCCAACCTTCTTCCCCTGTCTTGAGGACTGTGTGTGTGTGTGTGTGTGTGTGTGTGTGTGTTTATTCAGATCAGTCTCAGTCATTAGTTAGCCTTGTCTGTCAGCTGTAACAAAAACCACAAGGAAAGAAATTATGACCAAGCCTTCAGACAGCTGGTGGTAATTTACTCCTACAAACCCCCTCATTCTTTCAACACCCACTATTTATGTGTATCTGATGCTGGGGGAGGGGGAATCATGCAAGAACTGTGGTATGCAAATTTCTAGGAACAGTGAGGAGGAATGTGTGTGAAATTACATGGATAACTCTCCTTGCTTTAAACATAGAAACTGGGCCTTAAAAATTAAAGTGATTGATGTGAGCGTTAATAAATAAATTTTTGGAACCAGAAACAGTATTGGAATAAATTGACAAATAGCTTTGAAGGCACTTATGAAAATTGCACCGTCACCGTCATTTTCCAGCAAAGGGACAAGCACTTCCAGTCCGAGGCCAGGGAGCATGTTTCAGGAAATCCACGCCTTTCCAAAGACCCATAGAGATGATAACTAAACATAGCTCATGATCCTGGCTTAGAGTTGGGTTAGATTCTGAATTAGAAAACATAACGCTTAGGAGAAGGCAGCCAGCCAGCTATGGTCTCTGCTTTTGTTTCTTGTATCATGCCACCTACTAGCTTGTCCTCAGATCGACCAAGATGGATTTCTCTGGATTTAAAATTCTGGCAGACACTGAAAATCCCTGGTATTTTGTTCCCTCTACAGATTGGACCTAAGGATATATAGATATTATATATAAAGTTAAAAAAATTCAGTGTTATGCTTCATATATATGTATATATATTTTCATTTATATATAAGTATATACATAGATTTGTTTATTAAGAACATAAATCAGTTTTTAAAACTTGCCATCTTGAAAAAATGTAAAAATTTTATTTTATTTATTTTTAACGATTTTATTTATTTATTTGTCAGAGAAATAAAGAGAGAGCACAAGCAGGGGAAGCAGCAGGCAGAGGGAGAAGCAGGGTCCCTGCTGAGCAAGGAGCTCAATCCCAGAACCCTGGGATCATGACCTGAGCTGAAGGCAGACGATTAACCAACTGAGCCACCCAGGGGTCCCAAAAATGTAAAAATTTTATATATATGAAAAAGCTGCAAAAATAGTACAGTGAAGTCCTGTAGATTCTTCATTTGATTCACCAGTCACTAACATTTTGCCACATTTCTTTCCCCCTCTCTCTACACACACACACACAATTATTGATGAACCATTTGAAAGTAAGATGCAGACCCCTATATTTCAGTGTGCATCGCCCAAGAATAATTAAAATCATTAAATTATTGTGATTATGTAAAAGAATACATCACCTCTCCCAGGTCCACTTTTGTCACTATTAAATAGAATCTGAATTATTTGTACTGAATTACTTAACTAATATCAGGAGCTATCCCTGGTAGATTTCTGGCTCAAATCTGCACAACTAATGGGGCTCATCAAAGTAATCACTCCCAGGACAAAGGTAAATATACAAGAAAGATAAATTCCCTCTCCTACACTTAGAATTACTGGAAGCCAATTTCTCGCCAATTTTGAACAGCTGTTTTGTCCTGTCTTCCAGCTGGCAAGGATTCATGCATACTGACAAGTAGCCTCAGAAAGACTCACATAAACAAGAAAAAATTTTAATGAGAAAAGCTCCACATGTGTGTATTCACTTTTGTCTTAATTTCTATTTTAGCATATAAGAAGCCGAAATACTGAGCTGTGGATTTCAGTATCAAACATCTGGCAATCCTAGACAAAAAAAATTAGCATACTTCAATAGTCTTTCACCCTCGCGAAGTCCCACACTTGCGTAGTTCAACCACTATGATTCATTTTAACTAAAATAATCTTTTATGAGATGAAAGTATCCCCATTTTAGGCGAGGTTTGTGATACAGCAACAGACACAGAAATACTAGCTGGCTCTAAAGTGGAAGTTGTGATATACAGAGAAGAATGATTGCATCCTATATTTATTGGCTTTGGTAAGTTCTCAGGAGATAGAGGGAAAAACCAAAGCCAGATGATCCTGGTGCTGATTCAAGCTTTTCTTTTTTCTTTTTTTTTTTAATTTATTTTTTATTTATTTTCGGCATAACAGTATTCATTATTTTTTCACCACACCCAGTGCTCCATGCAAACTGTGCCCTCTATAATACCCACCACCTGGTACCCCAACCTCCCACCCACCCACAATTCAAACCCCTCAGATCGTTTTTTAGAGTCCAAGCTTTTCTTTTTTTTAAAGACTATTTTATTTTGTTTTAGAGAGAGATGGAGAGAGCAGGAGTGAAGGGAGGAGCAGAGAGAGAAAGGGAATCTCAAGCAGACTCCTTGCTGAACACAGAGCCCAACAGTAGGGCTTGATCCCAGGACCCTGAGATCATGACCTGAGCTGAAATCAAGAGTCAGATGTTTAACTGACTGAGTCACCCAGGTTCTCCATCAAGCTTTTGATTCAACTGTGAAGGTGTTCAAGACTGGGCCTCAGGTAAGGGGAGAAGGGCACCATCTTAGCTGTGGTGCAAAATTTGAGGGACACCAAAGATTCAGTAATCAAGATAACTGATATCTTATGGCAATATTTTTTTTAAAGATTCTATTTATTTATTTGACAGAGAGAGATCACAAGTAGGCAGAGAGAGAGAGGAGGAAGCAGGCTCCCCACCAAGCAGAGAGCCCAATGCAGGGCTTGACCCCAGGACCCTGAGATCATGACCCAAGCCGAAGGCAGAGGCCTAACCCACTGAGCCACCCAGGTGCCCATCTTATGGCAATATTTTTCAAAAACAAAATTATTGTGAAAAATCCATGATGAATGAAATATCAAAATTTTAAGTAAAGGCAGGATCTGTCTCTACACTTGCAAGACCTGGGGAGTGAGTGCCTTACTTGCCCTTCGGTCGGGGCCCTGGTTACTCATCCCACATGGTGTGACAAAAGCCAAATTCTTAGATGCGTCTGCTGGTATTCTCTAGTGTGGCATTCTGCTGACCTTGTTGGCAAGAGCTCTCTGTGTATCATGAACTGCCACATATTAGTGGCACCTTGAAGATACCACAAGGCAATATTGACTATCCAACCTCCTCCCAAACTCCTTCCCAAGCAGCTGCAAGGCTCAAAGGCAAGTTACTGTGATTTATAGGGCACTGGGAAGATGCTGAAGAGGGTGGGAAGGGGAGATGGTGGGAGAGGGTAAAAAGAACAATTTATCTTACAAATTGCTGCTAAGGCAATTACACGAGAATGCAAGTTTCAAGAACCTGGCCTTTGAAGAAAACCTTGAGCCCTAACTCTCAGTTTGTAGCACCTATCCATTCAACTCAAAGGTGAAATCCACTTCACCATTAGCCTTCCCATAATTTGGGCTACACTTGGCTCTGGAAATCAAAGTAGCCATGCTATATCCTCCATGCAGGTTCTACTGTATTCAGCTGCTTAGGAGATTTCATCAGACGGGAGTCTCTCCTTTGGCAAGAGCTGCCTGGCCATAAGACCATGAACCTAACCTTGTGCTAGTGCTAACCATCTAGAGGTCCCCCTTGCTGGCAGAACCTTATAGAATTGTGCTCACAGATGTAGCTTGGCCCTTAGATGGGTCATCCCTGCTCCAGGTACTCACAGTCACCAACACAACCCCATATGGTCTTACACCTGACCTGCTGCACTCATTTATGTTACCTGCCTTGTTTTCTGCAGGCCCTAGGCATTTGCATATCCCTTCAGGACTTGCCTGGTTCCTAGCGGTGGGGCACCCGAGGCCTGCTTTCTGCCTCTGTACCTAAATCTGTCTCACAGGATCAGTCCGCCCTTCGAAACTTGAGTCCTTTGTGCTACCTTTTTCTTAATCCACCCTCTGGACAAGTCAGGGGAATCACAGCTCAGAACCTCAGCCTGAAGAGCTGACCCATTTGCCAGGCTCTTGACAGTCCCTTCACCTCAGGCCAGGCTCAGTGTCCCGTGTTCTCTTACTGAAGTATAACCCAGTGTACTGTTGTAAGGACCCGGTCCAGCTGAATGCAGAGCCCCAGGTGTCTACCTCAGTTTCTGACATCTTTATTTTCAGGAACTGGGCCCTCATCCTGGTCTTCCATGACATCCAATTTCTGCCTAGCAGATGAGAACAGACCAAGTCCTGAGAAGACAGGGAAACGATGTCCTGGGGGCCAGCTGAGACAGAAGGGAGGTAAGATACACAAAAGTCTTAAAAGATGCAAAAGGCTTTTAAGGTCTCCCTGAAACAAGGAAGGGTGAAAAAAGTTGCAGCCACTGAAGAGCTAAGGTGAAGGCCAAGAAAAACTAGCCTCTGTGTCAAACCAGAAGAGTAGAAAGAGGGTAAAAAATTGAGAGATGCACCAAACTTCAGCATTGCCAGTGAGCCAAAATCTGCCAGCTGGCTTCGGTTTTAGAAAACCTAATAGCTGAACACTGACTTCGTGTGGTTTCTTGCAGCCTGAACTTGTGTTTACGTGGGTACCATAATATCGGATGAGCCTACCATCCGTGATACAAGTAGAGTATGCTACTGAGATGCGTGTTACTATCGGAACACTCACCTTCAAATACAGGCAAGTTTTCTAAGTGCAATTTGGAGTGAAAAATCTTCTTATATGTTTTATAGGTGGCAATTCTGTCAATCCTTCAAAGTATAAAAGTTTAAGTATTACTTCAAAAGTGAAATGATGCAATACTGAAAAATAATTATGGAAACTTTGAATTTAAAAATCCAGAGTTATTAGTTTTATTAATAACATAAGCAACATTATTAATAGTTATTTTAAAGGCATATATGCCCCCAGTTTCTGGCTCTATTAAGCTCTGACTAGGATGAGCCCTGTTTTGCTGATTTATGTTAGAAACATACTCCAATTCGGTGGCAAGTACTGCTACATGGTAATACATAGGAGAGACAATGTATACACCAGTTAGGATCTTTTCTTGGTCCAACTTTGATAAACAAATAGTGGTTGGTTGTGGGAACCATCACTATAAACTACATATACAGGATGGTCTCCTGGGGTGCCTGGATCACTCAGTCAGTTAAACGTCTGCCTTTGGTTCAGGTCATGATCTCAGGGTCCTGGGATGGAGCCCCACATCAGGATTCCACTCAGTAGGAAGCCTGCTTCTCCCTCTGCCACCCCCACCAGCTCATGCTCTCTCTCTCTCTCACTTGCTGTCTCTCTCAAATAAATAAAATCTTTAAAAATAGAAAAATTAAATAAAAAATAAAAATAAATTTCAAAAATACAAGGTGGTTTCCCAATAGTTTGTCTAAGGCAGAGCTTTCCGATCAGTGTACCTCTTGTGCTGCAAACAGGTTACACTGTCCAGACATTGACCTCCTCAACCCTTAAGCCATCCAAGAAGATAGCCAGAAGCAGTCCTTGCTGGCAATGTCTTCCAGGAATGCTTGGAGGGCTAACTGAGCAAGCAGAGTCTGATGTTTTTTATACTGTGGATACAGATGGAAATAGCTTGGTATAGTCTTTGGCCTCAGCTCTGGTTCCATTCATCCTTTCTTTTTTTTGTGCTTGATTTGTAATAGGCCTCATTACAAAAGGAAGGAAGAGGGGCACCTGGGTGGCTCAGTGGGTTAAAGCCTCTGCCTTCGACTCAGGTCATAATCCCAGGGTCCTGGGATCGAGCCCCACATCGGGCTCTCTGCTTAGCGGGGAGCCTGCTTCCTCCTCTCTCTCTCCGCCTGCCTCTCTGCCTACCTGTGATCTCTGTCAAATAAATAAATAAAATATTAAAAAAAAAAAAAAAGGAAGGAAGGAAAGGAATAAATCCTGGTGTTCCTCTAATGTCCAGGAGTTTCTTTAATGGATGTACAATGTGTAGGCACTTTCTAGGGTAGCCCCTACGGATCCCTGGTAATCACACTCTTGGTATTGGAAACAGATTTACTATAAGGGGTTGGCTCATGCAGCTGTGGAGCCTGGGAAATCCCATTATCTGCTGTCTAGAAGCTGAAGACCCAGAAAAACTGATGCTGTTCTCAGAACCAGGGTACCCATGGTATAAAACCCAGGGTGCCCACTCCTGCACTCAGGCAGGGGGAGCAAATTCTCCCTACTTCCGTCTTTTTTGTTCTATTTAAGTCCTCAAGGAATTGGATGGTGCCCAGTTACAGTGGAGAAGGCAATCTGCCTTACTCAATCTGCCAATTTTAATTGCTAATCTCTTCTGGAAATACCTCACCAACTCACCCAGGAATAATGTTTCACCAAATATCTGGGCACCCCAGGAAGTGACAGTCAAGTTGACACATAAAATTCACCATCACAGCCACTAAGTTTTGAGGTAATTTGCTATGCAGCAATGGACAACTGATACACAGACTCCTAAACTTACCCTCAATCCAAGGTGATGCTACAGAGTTCGAGACCCAGCCCTCCCATTCACAAAGAAGTTATTATTCTTGGAGCACTTATTTAAGGCTGCACAGTAGGACCTAGATTTATGGTGAAAATTAAGGGAGCAATAAATAGTACTTGTCTAAGACCATTCTGTATAATACATTGCCTAAGGATTCTCTTTCCAGAATGTGCTTTTAATTATGACGAAGAATATTTTTTTTCTTTTAGAAGATAGATGCAATTCATAAAAACCTTTTTATTTAATTTTATTTTACTTTATTTTATTGGAGAGAGAGAGCGAGAGCACACAGCAGGGGTGGGGGCAGGGAGGATCAAAGGAAGAGGCACACTTTCCGCTGAGCGGGGAGCCCTATGCAGGTGCTGGATCCCAAGATCCCTAGCTCATGACCTGAGCTGAAAACAGGCAGACACTTCACCGGCTGAGCCACCCAGGTGCCCCCATGAAAACCTTTCTTGGTGAGATTATAATAAAGCTGTACATTTGAGTTGCAGTTGGAGATTCCAAAGTCAAGATTTACATAACAAGAAGGCAAAAAGATGCTATGCAGATTTGAATATTATGGAGACAAGAAGGATGCTAAAATATGGTCCTGTTTCTGTTTGTACACAAAGGTCACTGGTTCATGTTGACATTTCTCTTATTGGTTCCACTTTCTGTGAGCTAATGTTGTACAGTTGAATGACACACACAGTGGACAAAATGCCCTCCCCACCCCGCTCTGTGAATTCATGTGCCTATTGTTCTGGGCAGGGAGCCCAGTTTGCTTTAAGTCTTTGTTATTTGAACAGTGTCCCAGATTCTCCTTTGAAATGTACAATTCATCCATTTTTATTAACCTGAATATGGAACTCTGATGCTTTTTTGATAGATTTTCAGTCACGTCCAGGTATGCTCCTTTTTGTTTTAAACAGGTCCTTCATTTCTCCTTGCTTTCAGAACTTATACCATATGAATTAGAAAGCAAATCCTCACAAGGTCAAATGTTAATAATGGAGTTTATTATATCAAAACAGATGACATTTTACACTTACGCTAATTTGGAAACCAGACCATTTTTGTCAAAACTCTAGCAAAGGCTTTTTGTTATTGTTTTGGTTTGTTTTTGAAGAAAAAGAAAATCTAGGGTCACTGAAAATAAACATTTTAAAAGCAAGATGGACAAAAATAATTACAGCAATGCAAATGAAACATACATTGAGCACCTAGTTAAGCAGCCCTTCTACCATTTTCTCACTGTGTCATGGTGTCTCAGTATTTAAACTTTCTATAAAAAACGGGGATAATAATAATATCTTTCTCACAGAGTTGTACTGAGGACTAAATGAGATTATGCTGATAAATTACTTCAGATATGGTTTGCCATGTAGCAAGTGAGTGATAAAAATTATTAGAGACGTAAATTATATACACAATAATCATAACAATGATACTGCAGCTGCCATGAATGTCGGTGATCAAAATCTAACTCACAGAATTCTGTTCAGAACTCTTGTGAGATCTAGTATTAATCCCCTCCCTTTATTTATGAGGCTCTCCATCTGGTCATCGTATGCAATCCTCTGCGAAGGTATTTTTTCTACCATCCAGAGTCCTCGTTGTTGAAGAGAACTCCATCCCTGTCCCACATCACCTAACCATTGCTACCCCCATAACAAGTGGAGGAAAAACTTCAATTAAGATTAAGCAAAAAACTTCAACCAGAAGTTTCAAATACAGCTTAATCCAGAGACCCCAACAGTGAAGTTGTCTTCCTCCATCTCCATCGTTTTCTGTTCTGGTTTTATTTTCAGCATCTGCAAGGTAGTGAATTACCTGCCAGGAGACCCTACATTCTCTCTGAGGCTCTCATGCATTAGAAGAGAGGCTGTGTCTTTCAGGAGGCCCCCAAAGAATCCTGTTTGAGTCAAGTGTATGCCTATCTCCGAACTAATTCCTGACACCATGGGGGAAAACTAATCTTTTCTTTCATCAACATAAAAATTTTTTTTGTTTAAATAGACTTAATTTTCTTAGAGCAATTTTAGGTTTAAATTATTCTTTTTAAAAAGGTCTATGATATCTCTTTTTTTTAAAAACAAAAATTTTTAAAGATTTTTTTTAAAGTTTTATCCATTTATTTGACACAGAAAGAGAGCACAAGTTGGGGGGGTGGGGACAACAGGCAGAGGGGTGGGAGAAGCAGGCTCCCCACTGAGCAGGGAGCCCGATGTAGGAATCGAGATACCAGGACCCTGGGATCATGATCTGAGCAGAAGGCAGACACTTAACCAACTGAGCCACCCAGGTACTCTGCGATACCTCCTTTTTAAACTTCGTTCCCCTCATCCAACACACCATCAAATTCTGTTGGCTCCACTTCCAAAACTTACTTTGACCCTGTTCACTTATTGCCAGCCTGACTGCTACCACCACAATATGAATCACCGCTATCTCATCTCTGGTCTACTTCCTGCAACAATCTTCAAAGCAACCTCCTCTGCTTCCGCTCTGGGCCTCCTAAAGTCTCTTCTACAATAGCAGAGGGGTATTTTTAAACATTTTCCAGATCACATTATGCTTACGCTTCAAACCCTACGATGCTTTCCCAATGTCCTTAGAATAAAACCACCTTCCTACCATGGCCTACAAGATCTCAGCTCACCTCTTGCCTTCATCCGCTGCCACTCTCCGTCTGTTCAGCATGCTTCTGCTGCTCTGGTCTTCCTTGTGTTCCTCAAACACCCCCAGCTTCTTTGGACTTAGGGGTTTACAATGGCAGTTCTCTTACCACTTGCTCGATCCCTCACCAATTAATGATTTTTTAAAATTTTCCTTGAGAAATCACTTTGTTGTATTTATATTCACTTGTTTACTGTGTATCTCCTCACCATTCCTACGACTTCATTAGACTTAACCTTGTGAGGGTGGAGCCTTTATCTGGTAACCTTGCTCTTCATTCTCTTCCAAAACCCAAAAGTATTCCTGGAATTCCAGACATACTTTTTTGAAAAGATGAATGGGCCAACTTTGGCTAAATTAAATTTATTTTTTTAAAGATTTTTATGTATGCACTTGACAGAGACATAGAGAGAGCCAGAGAGCATAAGCAGGGGGAGCAGCAGAGGGAGAGGGAGAAGCAGACTCCCCGCTGAGCAGGGAGCCCCACAGGGGGCTGGGTCATGATGTGAGCCAAAGGCAGATGCTAAACTGAGAGAGCCACCCAGGACCCTGTTTTTTTTTGTTTGTTTTGTTTTTCCTTTAAAAAAGATTACTGGGAGGGAAGTCCCCCAGAATCAAAGGGAAGGTTGAAGACTCGAAAGAATAGGCTCAGAAAGGACAGAAGAAACAATAAGGACCCAGGGAATATCTGGTTCTAGCCATTTTTCCACATTATGTGGCTTCACTGAAGACGCGATCTTATGAAGAGAGTCAGATTGTCCTAGTCTGGGTCTCGTCAGCATCATGTAGTTAGGAGATGTTAATTGCCTTTTCCTTTAATAAACAATGGGAAAAAGGTAATTCTCTAAAAGAAATATAGGGTTATTGTCCATAAAGGGGAGAAATGAATGTCCCCAAAGGCAAAAAAAAAAAAAAAAGGCATTAACAAATCTGTGCAAAAATCCTTGACCTTGTCATCTACATCTACTTGATTGTAATGTTAACTGACGCATTTACAAGAAATGTAAATAGATTTTAATATTAACCTACATCAAATAAAAGAGTAAAAATCACACAGCACATTCAGAAGATTTGCTTCTGAATGTTTTCTCTCCCCTAAGGCTCAGAAAAACTTAAACGTCAGAGATGGTTCTACAAGTCACCTCCTTTTGGATGTCCCAAACTGGAGTAATTCATTTCCCTGATACCTGCTTCTCCTACCATATTATCTATTTCAGTTAATAATATTATTATTCCTGCCATGATGACCTAGAAATTTAAGAGTAACTCTTGTTTCCTCCCTTTTGATCAGCAAGTCCTACCAATTCTACTTTAGAAATTCTCAAATGCATCCCTTCTTCATCTTCCTCACTACCACTGCCCAAGGTCAGACAGGCCATCATTACTTCTGACCCTGAGTAGCTTCTCAATAATGCCCTGTGTCTTCACTCAACCCACCTAACCCCATCTACCATACAGTTGTCACACTTACAATTCTATTTTTTTATTTTATTATTATTATTATTTTACACTTACAATTCTAAAGCAAAGATCTAAATATGACAGTTCTCTACTTTAAAAGTTTCTATAGCACCAAACTGCCCCCCAACCACATGTCTTGGTTGGAGTGACAGAACACAAACATCTTTCAGAATTGTTTATAAATGCAATAGTTCTTTTTTTTTTTTCTTTCTTCCTTTTTTTTTTTTTTTTAGAAGGAGAGAGAGAGTGTGTGTGTGTGTGTGCTAGCTGGGGGGACGGGCAGAGGGAGAGGAAGAGAGCATCTTAAGCAGGCTTCAAGCACAGTGTGGAGCCCAATGTGGGGCTCGATCTCGCAACCCTGAGATCGTGACCTGAGCCAAAATGGAGAGTCGGAGGCTTAACCAACTGAGCTGCCCAGGTCCCTAACTAAATGCAATAGTTTTTTTTTTAAATCTAGTGTTCTTTAACCCTGCTGTACATGAGAAAAATCAGTGTTTTTAAGGCATACTGATGCTAGGGTCTCAATCTAAAAGAATCTTTTTTTTTTTTTTTAAGATTTTATTTATTTACTTGAGAGAGAGAGAGCGAGCGAGCATGGGGTGGGGGGTGCGGTCAGAGGGAGAAGCAGACTCCCTGCTGAGCAGGGAGCCTGATTCAGAACTCAATCCTGGGACTCCAGGACCATGACCTGAGCCGAAGGCAGTTGCTTAACCAACTGAGCCACCCAGGCACCCCTCAATCTAAAAGAATCTTATTGAATTGCTCTGGAATAGAGCTTGTACATCCATTTTTAAAACTTCCTTCCCAACCACAGGTAATTCTAATGTGTAGTCAGGGTTGAAAACTACTAATCTGAAAGATACCTAAAGAGATACTGCTACTTCCAGACAGCATGAAGTAACAGCATGAAGTCATATTTATTGCCCCTCACTCTCAACTGAAATAACTAAAAAATCAAACAATATATTAAACAATGATTTTTAGGCACTGGTGATCAGGCAACATAGACAGTGATCCCAGAGACAAGAGAAACAAAATGAGCCCTTGCTTATTGTCTGAAGAGAGTTTACAGGTAGCAGCAGTATTCATTTACACAAAAACAGTATCAGTAATAGGAGATAGGAACATGATTATATACTTAAAATTAATTTTCCATTTTGGAAAGCTTTAGGACTTTTTCTTTACTTTATATCTTACTTCACTCCAGCAAATAGGAAAAAAAAAAAGTTTATATCTTCACATTTTCTTAATGTCATATTGGTATTAACTAGAGTTGGTTCTTTAAAATTTAAGTATCATTTCTATTAAGCTGGAGATTTAATCACAGAATAACACCTCAAAGAATCTTATAGTACAGAAAAAGTACAGAAAAGTTTTTAAAGGACAAATTTCAGGGCATTTTCAAATTCTAAAGTGTAATAAAGATCTCTTGGGTATCCTTCAAAGTTAAAAGATTTTCCTTTCAGATTAATGAAAATATTAGGATTTATAAACCACAGTGGGCACTGGAGATATAACCTATGGTAGCTGCATTTGCTAAAATATAAATGGAATCGCCACATTGCAGGAACAGGGCCAAAAAAACATTTTAAACTCATGTCCATGGCAGGTCAAATGATGCTGATCCAATTTAGAAAAGTATTATTATCTCATTGCTTATCTTCCCAAGGCTTAGTCCTCCAAAGGTTCATACAGCTACTTCTTTTCTTTACATCACCAGTTCTACGAGCCAACCTTCTGGAAGAATATGGTATTACAGATTGAATTCAAAACCGTGGGTGGTGCCCTAGTTGTTTGCCACAAAGTATAACAAAAGGAGACCAGCTTATCTAGAAATGGATTAACTCTGCCTCTAGCACAATCTTGGGATGTGTTCATTAAAAAACTTTTTGTGCTTTAAAAATGCCAAAACCACCTACTTTGACTCTTCTGGTTACATCTTATTTTCAAAATAGAAATATAATAAGCTAATATAAAATATATTATATTCCATAATATAATATAAAGTAAAAATCTATTTGCTCTGTAACAATTAATATTTTAATGTTTTTATAACATCAGTTCCTTTCAGATGTTTCAATTAACATTTGAGTGACATAAAGAAAGTTTCAGTGTTCTTGTTTTTTTTTTTTTAGTAAAGTGATAGTAGTTTATTAAGTGATGATACAGAAAAAGCTCTCAAGAGTGAGAGGGGTCCTAACAGGATTGCCCAAGTTTCATCATTCTTGAATATAATATTTCACACAACTTAAGATAAATCATTGAGTTTAGCATTTTAAAGAAAAAAATTAAAATAAAAAGGAGAAGGGTGCCGAGGTGGCAGATGGTTAAGTGGCTGCCTTCAGCTCAGGGCAGATCTCAGGATCCTGGGTTCGAGCTCTGCATTGGGCTCCCTGCTGGGTGGGAATCCTGCTTCTCCCTCTCATAATCCCCTTACTTGTGTTCCTTCTCTCACTCTCTCTCTCTCTCTCTCTATCTGTCAAATAAATAAAATCTTTAAAAAAAATAAAAAAGGAGAATAATAACTCACTGAGAAGCTATGTACCTAGTAAATCTCGCTTGATACAAGAAGCAAAAGACATGAATCAAAGAGAAATAAATTCAAAATTCGTATTAATGAATTTCAATATACCTCTCTCAATAATGATTTTTTAAAAATAGACACACGATATGGAAAACTTGAATAACATAATGAATCTACTTGATCTAACTGATTTTTATAAAACACATCAGGACAGCAGCAGGACACATATTCTTTTCCAGTACACAAGGAACATTTACCAAGACAGATCATAATCGGTGCCATAAAACAACTCTCAACAAATTAAAAAAAAAATTTCAAATCATACAGGATGCCTGGGTGGCTCAGTGGGTTAAGCCACTGCCTTCGGCTCAGACCATGATCCCAGGGTCCAGGGATCAAGTCCCACATTGGGCTCCTTGCTTTGCAGGGAGCCAGGGAGCCGGCTTCTCTCTCTACCTCTGCCTGCCACTCTCCCTGCTTCTGCATGACCTCTCTCTCTCTCTCTCTCTGCCCCTGACAAATAAATAAATAAATGAAATCTTAAAAAAAAAAAAAGAATTCAAATCATACGAGACCACGACAGAATTAAATTAGAAATCAATAGCAGAAAGAAGTCTGGAAAATCCTCAAATGTCTTAAAATTAAACACTCTTCTAACCCAAAGAGCAAAGAAAAACCTAAAAGTGAAATGGGAAAGCATTTTAAACTGAATGAAGATGAATTCATGAGATATCAAAATTTGTGGGATGGAGTTAATGCAGTACTTGGAATGAAATTCATGGCACTAAAACATCAGTATTGGAAAAGTTCTTAAATCAATGATCCAAGCATCCACTTTAAGAAACTGGAAGTGGAGGAGCAAATGAAATTCAAGATAAGTAGAAGAAAGAAAACAATAAGGATCAGGGGTAAAGCAAATAAACTAAAAACAGAAAAACAATAGAGAAATTAATAAAGCAAAGCCGGTTTTCTGAAAAGGTAAATAAAACTAGTAAACTTCTAGTCAAATTTTTCAAAACAAAAAGAGAAGACACAAACACTATTGAGAATGAGAAAGATTATTATCACTACAGAGTCTACAAATATCGAAGGACTAATAAGAAAACTGTATTTTTGGGGTGCATGGGTGGCTCAGTCAGCTGTGTCTGCCTTCCACTCAGGTCATTGAAGGACCCCAAGTCAGAATTATACTATAGCCTATAGGTTTTAACATTAATTTTATAACCAGCTTATGCTAACTAAGAAACTGTGGCCAGCTGACCATAGATAAGGGAGTCAGCAAGCAGCATAACAGGATAACGAATAGCAAAAATCTGTGTTTAACCCAGCTGTGTCTGGCTTCTGTATAATCATGCTCCTAATAATTTGCTAAGAAATGAAAAATTGCTTAAACCCTCGTTCGCTGTGTAATCAAATAAAGTTATACCCTTCCCCTGTTAAGAATTTCCCCTACTACTAAGTAAAATTGATAAGGGTTGCCTCCCGTACCAAGGCCGGAGACGCAACCCGTACCAAGGCCGGAGACGTATGGTTCAGCACGTACGCTAGCTGGAGACGTGCGGTTCAGCACGTATACCTATAAAGGTTAGAAACGTGCAATTCAACACGTACCCTCTACTGTACACTACCTGAATGGTGACTGGCCAGAATGTATGGTTGGTTTTAAAGGATTGGCTACCTATGTGTAGGCCTTACTGTAATGCTTTGAAATTACTGGCTAGAAAAGTGAGGGCTCTGATGTAATGGACTGTAAAATTCTATATTAAGGGACTCCCGAAACAGATCGGGGCTCTCAGGCACTGACCCATCCTGGTCAAGTGTCCCTGGGAGTCCGAGCATGCCCGAATAAAATCCTCTTGCTTATTGCATCCAGTGGTCTGTGAGTGTGTCCTTGGGTGCGGGTCCTCTAGGGTCTTTCATCATGATCCCAAGGTTGTGAGAAGGAGCCCTTGTGACCCTGGGCTCCCCGTTCAGCAGGGAGTCTGCTTTTGCCTCTCCCTCTCTCCCTCCTCCTCCTCTTGTGCTCTCTCGATTTCTTTCTCAAATAAATAAAATCTCTTTTTTATAAGTTTCTTTTTTTTAAAGCATTTTATTTACTTATTTGTCAGAGAGAGAGAGAGAGAGAGAGAGAGAGAGAGAAAGAGCGCGCACAAGCAGGCAGAGAGTGGCAGGCAGAAGCAGAGAGAGAAGCAGGCTCCCACGGAGCGAGGTGCCTGATGCAGGATGCGATCCCAGGAAGCTGGGATCATGACCCGAGCGGAAGGCAGCGGCTTAACCAACTGAGCCACCCAGGCATCCCATCAAATAAATAAAATCTTAAAAAAAAAAAAAAAAAAAAAGACAAATTCGTGGGGTGCCTAGGTGGCTCAGTGGGTTAAAGCTCTGCCTTCGGCTCAGTTCATGACCCCTGCATCGGGC
This sequence comes from Mustela nigripes, assembly GCF_022355385.1. NCBI lineage: Eukaryota > Metazoa > Chordata > Mammalia > Carnivora > Mustelidae > Mustela > Mustela nigripes. The sequence continues at coordinate 103,164,182 of NC_081570.1, read as the reverse complement.
TCTCTCCTCAGCAGGGAGCCTACTTCCTCCTTTCTCTCTCTCTGCCTACTTGTGATCTCTGTCTGTCAAATAAATAAATAAAATATTTTTTAAAAAAACAGATAAATTCATATTTCAATTTTCAAAACTGAAGAGTTTATGGCAAAGTTGACAACTTAGATAAAATTAACACATTTCAGGGTACCTTGGTGGCTAGGTTGGTTAAGCATCCAACTCACGGTTTCAGCCTAGGTCACGATCTCAGGGTCTTGGGATTGAGCCCCAAATTGGGCTCCATGCTCAGCAGGGAGTCTGCTTCCCCCTCTCCCCTACCCCTCTCCCTATTCAAGTACTCTCTCTAAAATAATAAATCTTTTAAAAATTGAATAAATTTCTTGGACTACACAAATTAGCAAAACTTTCCCCAGAAGAAAGAGATAAAACAAATCATCCTATATTTATTAAGGAAATTGAATTTGGGAATGCCTGGGTGGCTCAGTCATTTAAGCATCTGCCTTCAACTCAGGTTGTAATCCCAGGGTCCTGGGATTGAGCCCTCCTCAGGCTCCTTGCTCAGCAGGAAGCCTGTTTCTTCCTCTGCCTCCCACTCCCCCTGCTTCTGTTCTTTCTCTCTCTGACAAATAAATAAGTAAATATAAATATAAGGGAAATTCAATTTGTAGTTTAAAACCTTCGCACAAAGAAAAACTAGGCTTAAAACTCTTTCCTAGTGAATATAATCAAAGATTTAAGGAAGAAATAATGCAATTTCTACCCAAACTCTCTCCCAATATTGAAGGGATGGGAATACTTCCCAACTCAGCTTTGGAGGTCAACATTATCCTTATTCAAAATTTGGGCAAAGATATAAATGAAGATATAAACACAAACCAATATTGCTCATGAAAAGAGATGCAGATCTTCTTAACAAAATTTTAGCAGATCTACTCCAACAATATATAGAAAGTATAGTATATCATAACTAAGTGGGATTTATCCCAGATGCCCAATGTTGATTTTAACATTCTTAAGTCAATCGGTGTAATTCACCAAATCAACAATATAAGAAAAGAAAAATGATACAGTAATCTCAACAGATGTGTAATTAGACATCGATTCCTAATGAAAACTCTCAGGAAACTAGGAATAGAAGGGAACATCCTCAACCTGATAAAAGGTATCTATGAAAAACCTACAGGTTTTTACATCATTCATAATGGCAAAAGACTGAATGAATGCCTTCCTCCTAAGATCAGGAACAAGGCAAAGATCTTTGCTCTTACTATTTCAACTTAATTTTGTGCTGGAGGTTCTAGCTAGTATGACAAGGAAAAACAAACAAACAAATAAATAAATACAGACATAAAGATTGGAAAGAGGAATAAGATTTTATCTCTTTTATGGGGGGATGACATCATCATGTAGAAAATTCTATGGATCTGTTTAAAAAATCTATTAGAACTAAACAGTGGATTTAGCAAAGCTAAAGGATACAAAATCAATATAAAAAGAGCAATATAAAGTAGCAATGAATAATCAGAAATTGAAATTTTTAAGATGTTATCATTTATAACAGAATTAAAAATATCAAGAATTTAGGCATAAGTGTCTCTAAGATACATAAATAGTGTACACTAAAAACATAGAACATTGGTGAAAGAAATTAAAGACATAATAATAATTAATTATAATTATAATATATAATATAGTATATCACATATAATATATTATACTATATTATATACTATATATTTTATTATTAACATATGTGATATACTATATTATTTATTATTTATTATCATTATCATTATTATTTTGGATTGGATAATTTCAAATATCCAATTGGATTGGATAATTCTTCATTGTGGGAACTATTATTGTGCATTGTAGAATGCTTACCAGCATTCTTTACCTCCATCTGCTAGATGCCCCATCACCCTTGCCCTGAGTTACAATAAACAAAAATGTGTCCAGATACTGTCATATGTCCCTTGTGAGGCACAATTGAGAACCACTAACCTAAATAAATGAAGATATGCGCCATGTTTACGGATCAGGAGACTCAATATTGTTTTTTATTTGAGAGCGAGAGAAAGCACGAGAAGGGGAGAGAGAAGCAGACTCCCTGCTGAGCAGGGAGCCTGATGTGGGACTTGATCCCAGGACTCCAGGATCATAACCTGAGGTGAAGGCAGTTGCTAAGCCAACTGAGTCATCCAGGAGCTCCTCAATATTGTTAAAATATCAATTCTCGGGGCGTCTGGGTGGCTCAGATGGTTAAGCATCTGCCTTCGCCTCAGGTTATGATCCTGGGATGGAGCCCCACATTGGGTGCCCTTCTCGGCAAGGAGCCTGCTTCTCCCTCTCCTTCTGCTCCCCCTGCTTATGCTCTCTCACTCTCTCTGTCAAATAAGCAAAATCTTTGAAAAAATATATCAGTTCTTTCCAAATTAATCTAGAGTTTCAGTATACTCCCTCTCAAACTACCAACAGGATTTTTGTCTATACTGACGAGTGGATTCTAAAATGTGTATGAGAATACAAAGGACCTAGAAGAGCCAAAATGATTTTAAATAAGAAGGACAAAACTGGAGGACTTACACTACATGATCTTAAAACTTAAAAAGAACAGCTGTGATCAAGGCAGTGTACAGTGGGGAGAGGTATCTGTGGGAGCACTCGGGTGGCAGGAAGAGCCATCCATACAGAATCAGGAGCTGCTAATTAAGCTGTCAAGATAACAACCTCCCCAGAGCACCGTGACTTTGTGGGAAAGCCCACAGAGGAAGGCCAGTGGGGAGCCTGGCCAGGATTGGTGAAGTTCTGGGCAAGAAGCTGGAGGAAATGGGCTTATGGTCCTATGTGGCTATGTAGTCCTTGGCCAGTTTCTGATGCTAAAGAAAGATGAAGATCTTTCCTGCGAATGGCTGAAGGACACATGTGGTGCCAACGCCAAGCAGTCCAGGGACTGCTTCTGAGAGTGCTGCAAGGCCTCCTCCTGAGGCTCTCTGGATGGGCCCCCAATTCCTAATCTCAGTATTGAGTCTCCAGAGTTTGCCTTGCGTGTCCCCTCCCCCATCCTCTACAAAAGAAGAGATGCTATTGTCACATTCACCTGTGATGTTCTTCAAGGTCTTTGGTACCTAGAAGCCTCATAGCCAAAAACTAGAAACAAGACAGCTGGTGAATTAATAAACTGTGCATATTCATACAAGGGAATACCACTCAGCAACAAAAGAAAATGAACTATTGATACCCATGACATCATGGATAAATCTCAAAATAATTATACTGAGTGAAAGAAGCTAGACAAAAACAAGGAGTACCTACTATATGATTCCATTTACATAAATTTCTAGAAAATGCAAACTAACATATAGTGACAGAAAGCAATTCAGTGGATGATTACCTGTGTGTTAGTGGGGGCAAGAAGAGCCAGGAGGGAGGATTATAGAAGAGAAGAAGGAAACTTTGGGGGATGATGAGCATGTGATAATTTGGCAGATAGAGACATATGTCAAAAAATTTCAAATTTGCCCAGTTTGTTTTATGTCAACTATATCTCAATAAAGCAGTAATAAAATAATAATGACAAAAAGAGAGATGGCTAAAGGCATACTGGTTGAAGTGTGATGTTAGAAATGTAACCTTCTCTGACATGAGTCCTCCCCACAGTTGTCTGCTGGTTCTAGGCTATCTACCTAGAACATGAAATCTGCTAGGGTTCGAAAATGCACCTGAGGCAGGTTGCCATCAGTTGGCAACTCACTTAATTCCTCCTTTTAAATAACTGCATACTTAAAAGAGAATCACTTATGAATTAAATCCTCATTGAAAAGTTCTATCACAGCATGGGTCACATTTCAAGAAAGCATTTTCCCAGGGCGGTACATTTGTTTTTGTCCTTCTGCTAAAATTTGCCTCCCATCCAACCCTGGATTCACTATTTTGTTGGGCCAGACAGAATTTGCCTCTTGTTTATATGTGAAGCTCTCGCTGGTCCTCTTCTTCTTAGTATCACATTCAGTAGCCATTAATTACCTGGCTCATATTGCCAGCACGTAGGGGCTCTAACAAAATGCCCACCCCACTTACCTACTCCTATCATGAATTTTACCTAAAAGAAAGTGAGCTTAGATGTCTGAAACGTAAACTTCACCATTAAGACAAACTGATTCAGAGAAAAGATGCACCATCACTTGAAATGGACACGATTCCCAGGCCAAACAAATTATTATTACCTAACTGAAAATACTAGCGTGTCAGCAATAGAAAAAAAGAAGTACGTAAGAAGAGAGGTTGATCATGAATGACAATCACCATCCGGGGAAGAAAGAACCTGTGTGTATACCCTGTGAACTCTGTTTAAAGGTTTAAATTTTTTTTAAATCTGGAATGCACTGATTACTTTCCCTTGTTCTTAATTCATTTTACAAACAGCCTTTTGCTTATAATTTGTTTTTCAAACACAGCGAGTACGCTAAGAGAACCCACTAAGTAACAGAAGAGGGTCTAGTTTTCTGAGATGTGAGGGATCCTCATTTTAATTTTTTATAATAAATCCTCATTATAATAATTTGCCATTCTGGATTTATATTGTAGTCTTGTGAATTTAATACCAGCCTAAAAAACAGACTCAACAAGGTAAAGACCAGATTCTAACATATTTTCCAAGATAATGTCACTTTGTCTGACCTCTTGGGACACAGTTTACTTTGCCTGAAGTTTGCTTTCCTTTCATTTATTTGTTTATTTATTTATCATTTCCACCATTATCTTTCTGCTACATTTACTCCATACTACAGTTAGAAGAGCACAGTTTACAAGCTCTAGATTCTGAGCTACCTGAGGGTAGTTTTATCCAGTTCGGTACAGGTGTCCACCATGCTGTTCAATCAATCACAGAACTATCTGAATCCAGATAATGTGTAGAGGTGTTTTCTTCCATTTTTTAGTTGATTTGATAGTTAGAAAACTGGACACCAAAACCAGACCTTCCCCAGTACAAGCCTCTTAGATTCATAAACCTCTAACACTATAGATAAGACAGGTATGTTTTTGAAAGTTTTGAAAGTTTTAAACATAAAAGTATGTTTGACACAGTTGGTAGAGCATGCAGCTCTTGATCTCAAGCCCCATTTTCAATGGGTGTGGAGCCTATAGATAAATAAATAAATAAATAAATAAATAAATAAATAGGTAGGGGCAATGCAGAGCTGACACAGGGCTCAAGCTCAAGACCCTGGGATCACGACCTGAGCCGAAATCATGAGTCCAATGCTTAACCAACTGAGCTATCCAGACGCCCCCAGAGAACTGATTTTTTAAATGAGGGTCAGAGTACTACCAACCTCAATGAAGTTCTTGACACTGTTTATGTTTGGGAATTCCTGAAATATTTAAAAACATTTCAAGACTTGTCACTACATCAACTAGGGAGAATGTAGAGGTTTGTCAGATGAATAACCATTAAGGAAATAATGAAAGTGTGCTATGTACTTTAACAATTAAACCACAATGTAGAGAACCAAATGCTAACCCTATAAACTTTTTGTTACCAAAGATAGTAAGAAAAATCACATCTTTATAAGGGAGCCCTAATCCATTTTAAATTTGCAATAGCAATGCTCCTTTTGATGAAAAGAATTCACTTCAGTGCATATAAAGCAGTTAAGACTTTATGTCATAAATTCATATGCAGATAAAATTTTTTTGTTTCAAGCTTAAAAACAAAATCCAAAGTAGTCTGTAGAAAATGTTAAATACCACAGAGGTATACATGTTTAAAAAAAAAAAGTAATTGTTGAGCTAAAATTCCATGTTATAAAAAATCAAATAATGAATAATTCATGCCTCATTATTCCTTCTTTTTTTATTTTTTTTTTAATTAAAAAACTTTTTTAAAAAAGACTTTATTTATTTGAGAGAGAGAGAGTGTATGAGAGAGAAAGCACAAGCAGGGGGAGCTGCAGAGAGAGAGGGAGAAGCAGGCTCTCCACTGAGCAGGGAACCCAGGGCCAGGCAAGATCCCAGGACCCCAAGATCTTGATCTGAGCCAAAAGCAGATGCTTAAACAACTGAGGGACCCAGGTGCCCCAGTTGTTCATTTGATTGTTTGTTTGTTTGTTTTTTAAGACTTTATTTAGGGGTGCCTGGGTGGCTCAGTGGGTTAAAGCCTCTGCCTTCAACTCAGGTCATGATCCCCGGGTCCTGGGATCGAGCCCCACATTGGGCTCTCTGCTCAGTGGGGAGTCTGCTTCCTCCTCTCTCTCTCTGCTTGCCTCTCTGCCTACTTGTGATCTCTGTCAAATAAATAAATAAATAAATAATATTTTTTTTAAAAAGACTTTATTTATTTGAGAGAGAGCAAGAGGTTGAGCATGAGCATACACATGGGGGAACAGAAGGGGGAGAAGGACAAGCAGACTCCCCACTGAACAGGGAGCCTGACATGGGCCTCCAGCTCAGGACCCTGGGATCATGACCCCAGCTGAAGGCTAACGCTCAGTGACTGAGCCATCCAGGTCCCCCAGACACCGTCCCTTTTTTAAGTTTTTATTTTAATTCTGATTAGTTAAAAGACAATGTTATATTAGTTTTACGTGTTGCCTCAATTCCTTCTTAAAAGCAGTAATTTTTTTTATGAGCTTCTTTTTTTTTAAGATTTTATTTATTTATTTGACAGACAGAGATCACAAGTAGACAGAGAAGCAGGCAGAGAGAGAGAGGAGGAAGCAGGCTCCCCGCTGAGCAGAGAGCCCTATGTGGGGCTCGATCCTAGGACCCTAAGATCATGACCTGAGTCGAAGGCAGCAGCTTAACCCACTGGGCCACCCAGCCACCCTTTTTTATGAGTTTCTTAATAGAAATCTAATTTCTTTAAGCACTATTAACTGATTGCCTTTGACTCAGTTTTCTCACAGTGGACAGTGTAATGAATAAATACAATTAAGTGTGAATAAACTAGTTTCCTAGTCCATAAATAACAGAGTCCTAAACCAAGAAAAGAGTTTTCATTAATATTTAGTTTTGTAATCCTCAAAAAATTGTGATTTTTAGGGGTGCCTGGGTGACTCAGTCAGTTAAGCATCTGCCTTCGACTCAAGGTCATGATCTTAGGGTCCTGGTATTGAACCCCACATCCAGCTCCCTGCTCAGCGGGAAGCCTGCTTCTCCCTCTCCCACTCCCCCTACATGTGTTTCCTCTCTCACTCTTCTCTCTCTGTCAAATAAATAAATACATTCTTAAAAAAAAAAAATAAAGATTGTGATTTTATGCAGAGGAAACTGAAGCCTAGAGAAATGAAGTTACTTTTTCACATCCCAGTTGGTTAATGGCAGCTTAGAGACCGAAGACATCATTGCCTTGTAGTATGATTTATGAGTACTGGGTTCCCATAAAAGAGGCCAAGAAATGCTTATTTCAAAAAAGGCAGTAGCACAATCTGTCTCTTCTCCGAAAAATCATATGCATGGCAGATTTTTGTCCTACCGAGGCTACATGAAGAAAATGCAGGCCTAATCTGCCCAGTCTTCCATCTCTGCGCAAAGGGAGGGGCTGGGTTTAAGAGGAGCTTGTCCTGCACGGCCTCATAGGCCAACAGGCATGGCTCCAGCTCTGCAGGGCAAGAGAGGTAGCCTAGGAAGAAAGAACCATCACCAATGCCTCCCCCTGGCCCCCCTTGTGTGTATCTTGGATAAATAAAAATTATACCTATAGAAAAAGGGGTGGGTGGGTGTAAGAGAAAGCCGTGGGTACTCCTTCAACTGGACACCCGCGCGCATTTCCTGATCCTCTGTCCTTAGGCTTTCCCTTAGGCTTCCACCCTGGCATGGCCTTCTGCATCATGTGTTCATCTCTCCTTTGACTCAACCCAACAAGCATGGCCTCAACCTCATCTGCACCAACAAAGCGGGTGTCTACACACACCAAGCAAAGACCTTGGGAGAGAGACGCGTTTCCCAAGCCTTAGCCCCGTACAATCCAGCGTCACACCTTTATTTCTAGGCAAGCCCCCCTCTGGCTCTTCTCCCTCCCTCCCCCACCACCAGCCGCAGCATCCCACGCAGTCTCCCCGGTGCCCTCCAACAATCTCCAAACTAAGGACACTCGGCGCCAACCCTCTCAGGCGCCTGGGGATTCCAGCCCCCTAGGTCCCAGCTCCCGGAGCGGTGCTCCTGTCCAGCGCACCGCGCGCCGCAGCTACCGGCGCAGACCGCAGCCTCCCCGGCTCCCACAGTGCTCCTGTGGTGCTCTTACCTCATCCAGGGTGCGGCCGCCGCGGCTGCCTCTTCCTCCTCCGCCGCCGCTGCCCAGCTCCTGGCCGGCTCCGGCTGCCGTCGCTCCCGGCCAGGAGACTGCCGCGAGGGCGGTGGGGCTCGCGCCGCGTCCCCGGACCGGTAAGGCGCGTGGTGCGCCCAGCTGGGCGCGCGGCAGCAACAGCTGCAATCGCAGCGGCGGTGGCAGCAGGACCCGCTGTCGGTCCTCTTCATGGATTTTCTGGGCCCGGCCTCACTAGTCCCGGTTACCGTGCCTGCTTGGCTTTCCTACGGTCTTCCCGTACTGCCAAGGAGCATCCTCCGGGCATGGATGGTGGCGGAAACCCGGAAGGACCAGGCCTCCTCCGCGGCTGCCTCTGCCACCTGCTCCGCCCAGATTGCTTCTGTCCCTCGCTCACAGACACCCGCCGCTGTAAACCTGGTGATTCACAGACCTGTACCCCTGGGGATAAAAATATATGTTTATAAAAAAATAAAAAATAAATAAACTAAAAAAAAAAAAAAGTTTCTCCTTTTCTCCCTCCCTCTCCCGGTATTTTCCTGGGTTTTGTCTTCCTCCTCCCTCCAACTCAACCACCCTCTTCTATTTTACATTATTCTTTGCTCAGAATCACTACTACTCCAGGCAGCTGGCTAACCCCCTTTCTCCCTCTTAAAATATCCCACCCCAAATTTTCCCTTTAGTTGTAAAACAAAAACAAAAACCTTTCTCCTAAATAACCTCAGTTTTCCTTTCCATTAAGATTTTCTTTCATTTTTCATGAAGAATTCATAGTAAATTATATACAGCTTGGTATCCAATATAATGTAAAGGGGATAAATTCAAGGTTAAATAAAAGTTCATAGGTCAAATAAATCCTCCACTTAATGCTCATTCTGAAAAGCCTTTGCTTATATTCCACAGTGTCCTCTAAGAACGGAAACTAGTCAGGATCCAGCAAAGCAGAATGCTTCTGCTCCGCTATAAACACACGGCTTGCAACAGAAGCTCATCTTTGTAGTAGGCACTATATGGATCCCAAAGTTTATAGGCAAAGGTCAATAGGGAATAGCAATGGATTCACTGTAAACAAAGAAACTTACCTTAACATGTTTTCCTCCCAAGTCTGCTGTTCAGTCCTCTGCTGCTTTTTTTTTTTTTTCCAAACCCCAACACCATCATCCAACCAGTTGAAGAAGCCCCAACCCTGGGAGCAGTAAGACTTATCTCCCTCACTTATTCACCTCATCCAGTCTTTAATTCTACTTCTTTACTATTTCTTTATCTTAATTGGTCCTTCTTATCATGATTCAAAATGGTGCCATAAAAATGACACTATCAGATATTTCATTCTTTCTTTCAAACCTTAATCTATATCTTTACCTCTGTTTTTCCCCCCAGTATATTCTACCAGGGCAATTTACCCTACCACTCCCATCTCTTCTAGATATTTTTTTAAAGATTTTATTTATTTATCTAAAAGAGAGAGTAAGAGCATGAAAGGGGAGAAGGATGTAAGGAGAAGAGTCCTCATGGAGCTGGGAGCCCAAAGCGGGACTCGATCCTGGGACTCCAGGATCATGACCTGAGCTGAAGGCAGTCGCTTAACCAACTGAGCCACCCAGGTGCCCATCTTCTAGAGATTCTTAATTATCTTTTATTGTTTTTATATCTTCAGCCTCACCTTCTCCTTTGGGTCCAGTCCCCCCCCCCCCTTTTTTTAAAGATTTTATTTATTTACTTAAATAAATAAAAGAGCAGGAGCAAGAGCAAGAGAGAAAGCATGAGCTGTGAGGAGGGGCAGAGGGAGAGAGACTCAAGCTCTCCACCAAGCAGGGAGCCTGACCCCCACCAAGCAGGGTCCTGGGATCATGACCTGAGCCGAAGACATATGCTTAACTGACTGAGTCATCCAGGTGCCCCATGGCCCACCCTAAACATGTTCAAGTCTCCTCAACTCAAAAGTCCTTCCAGCCCTAATTGCCCTCATATCTCTGGATTAACCAACTTGCTTAAATGCACTGTATATATCCCATAGCTATACTTCTTGACTTCCATTCATTCTTTTTTTAAAAAAGATTTTATTTATTTATTTGAGAGAATGAGTGAGAGAGCACCACCAGGTGGAGGGGCAGAGAGAGAGGGAGAAGCAGACTTCTCACTGAGCAGGCATCCCAATGGTGGGGGAGGGTAGGCTCCATCTCAGGACCCCAGGATCAGAACCTGAGCCAAAGGCAGATGCTTAACTGACCAAGCCCTCCAGGTGCTCTTCCATTCATTCTTTACCATGTCTCTCTGCTGTCAGTCTTCTAATCCTATTAGAAGCTGGTCTCACAGTCCACCGACTTTTGCTTTGCCCAAAGTAGTAGACTTAATCTAATATACAAAATAAAAGGAATGAGGTTCCTAAATTAATTTTTTGAGGTTCCTTAATTTGAAGAGACTATGCCATCTTCATTGGTTCAGGCAAATAAATAGGTCAGTGAAATTACTGCAGACTCAAGCGGCAAAAAGTGCTGAAGCTTCCATTTCCCTCCAGGATGAAAGAGCATGTCTCAGACTAAGCCCCTGGGTGGAGGGTAAGATAGAATAGAATAGAATAGAATAGAATAGAATAGAAAATATAAATATTTATAAATAACATTAAAACAACTCTTTGAAGATACTGAAGAGTAACCAAAGCAGGCAGGGCTTGAATCTATGATCCTGAAAGAGGAGAAGAACATGAAGTGAGCTCCATATTCACCCTGAAATTTTTCTCCTGAGGGAGTTTTCCAAATCAAGTGCTAGAATATAAAGGCAAAGTAAAAGCTGGTAGTATTACTGGGCTGAAGAGTCAAAGATCAAAACTCAGAGCTGCTAAGGTGGCTGGGACTTGAGGGAGAACTTCCAGAGCAAGAAGAATGGCAAAGATGCAGTTCAATAATCTAGTGCAGAGACATCTGGGTGGCTCAGCTGGATCTCCCTTTGGCTCAGATCATGATCCCAGGGTCCTAAAATTGAGCCCCACATCGGGCTCCCAAGGAACCTGCTTCTCCCTGTGTCTGCCACTCCCCTTTCTTGTGCTCGCTCTCTCTCTCTCTCTCTCTCTCTGACAAATAAAATCTTAAAAAAAAAATCATGTGTAAAAAAAAAAAAAAACAATCTAGAGCAAATTGTCCTCAGAGTAGTGGCCAGAAGCCCAAAATGCACAAAGCAAGATTAAACACACACACACACCAGAAAACAGCAGTTTAGAGGCTAATGAACTAAGTAGAGATTTCAGCACCTAAAGATGAAGGATAGTTGGAAGGCTGGCAAAGCAGGGATAAGACGCCCCCAACCTAAGAGGAAACCACCCTTAGAAGGATTTTACACCGCCCTTGAAGGAGCCCTCCACCCTTTCCGATGTGATAGATAGATGGCAAAAATCTGATAGGATGACAGGCACATGGAAGGTTTATCATTATCAAAACGGCCCACCAACAAGCCCTTAAAAACCCTGATACTTAGAAACTCCAGTGACAACTCTTTCGTTGGTGGGGGCTTTGAATTGTCATTTTGTTATCCCTCAATAAGCCTTCCGTTGCTGTCCACCACTCTGTCCAGTCTACTTCTTCATTCTTTGAAGCAGTGTGTCCAAGAATTGAGGCCACCAACACATAGGAAAAGAAAAAATCCTGGGGCGCCTGGGTGGCTCAGTGGGTTAAGTCTCTGCCTTCGGATCAGGTCATGATCTCAGGGTCCTGGGATCAAGTCCCACATTGGGCTCTCTGCTCAACAGGGAGCCTGCTCCCCCCACCCCGGCCTGCCTCTCTGCCTACTTGTAATCTTTTTCTGTGTGTCAAATAAATGAATAAAATCTTTTTTAAAAAAAGAAAAATCCTATAACACTAATACAACTTGGACTTCAAGCCTCTCCAAGGTAAAAAGACATCTGTGGCTTTCAGTTGAGACCCAAAAAGGCTGTACTCTTAAGAGTAAGGACAATACAGTCCTGAAAAAGGATAGATCTAACAAAGCTTGAAGCCAAGTCTTTACAGGATCAAAGTGATCCATTGGTAATTTTTATGCTTACTAGAACAAAACTTAATTCATGGAGGTAGATAACATCATCCACAACATCTACAATTATTTCCTCCCCAGTGTTAAAGATCCTATATATATAAAATTAAGAGGCACGCTAAAACCAAATCCAAATGACTAAACATAAGGGGAAAAGTTGTGTGTGTGTGTTTTTTAAATATTTTATTTGAAGGGGGAGAAAGAGGTGGCACATAAGAGAGCACAAGCAGCGGGGGGCAGACTCCCTACTGAGCAGAGAGCCCTATGCAGGGCTCTATCCCAGAATCCTGGGATCATGACCTGAGTGGAAGGCAGATGTTTAACCAACTGACCCATGCAGGCAGACACCTGCCATGAGAAGAAAAATTAATAGAAACAGAGCCTGAAGTTAGAATGGACATGACTTTAAATAACTATGACTAATAGGCTTAAGAAAAAAGAGGAAAAGATGAGCAAATACTAAAAGATAAGTAATTTATAGAATTTTAACTTATTAAAAACAGATGGACATTCTAAATATAAAAATACAATAACTGGAAATAAGAACCCATTTGGTGTGTTCAACAATAGTCTGAATGCAACAAAAGTCAGGATCCATGAAGTAGAAGAAAGGACAATAAAAAGTCCAAAAAAGAAAAATAAAATAAAAAAATAAAAATAAAAAATGAAGGACACATACAGATGGCTATCAGACACATGAAAAAATGTTCATCATCACTAGCCTTCAGGGAGATTCAAGTTAAAGCCACATTGAGATATCACCTTACACCAGTTAGAATAGCCAAAATTAGCAAGACAGGAAACAACATGTGTTGGAGGGGATGTGGAGAAAGGGGAACGCTCTTACACTGTTGGTGGGAATGCAAGTTGGTGCAGCCACTTTGGAGAACAGTGTGGAGATTCCTCAAGAAACTAAAAATAGAACTTCCCTATGACCCTGCAATTGCACTACTGGGTATTTACCCCAAAGATACAGATGTCGTGAAAAGAAGGGCCATCTGTACTCCAATGTTTATAGCAGCAATGGCCACGGTCACCAAACTGTGGAAAGAGCCAAGATGCCCTTCAACGGATGAATGGATAAGGAAGATGTGGTCCATATCCACTACACACTATTATGTGGTCCATAATACACTACAGTATTATGCCTCCATCAGAAAAGACGAATACCCAACATTTGTAGCAACATGGACAGGCCTGGAAGAGATTATGCTGAGTGAAATAAGTCAAGCAGAGAGAGTCAATTATCATATGGTTTCACTTATTTGTGGAGCACAACAAATAGCATGAAGGACATGGGGAGATAGAGAGGAGAAGAGTGGAAGAAATTGGAAGGGGAGGTGAACCATGAGAGACTATTGGCTCTGAAAAACAATCTGAGGGTTTTGAAGGGGCGGGGGTGGGAGGTCGGGGTACCAGGTGGTGGGTATTATAGAGGGCACAGATTGCATGGAGCACTGGGTGTGGTACAAAGACAATGAATACTGTTATGCTGAAAATAAATATAAAAATTTTTTTTAAAAAATGAAGGACAGTAAAAGGGGGGTTTGAAAGAACAGAACATAACAGGCATTTGGGATACAGTCAGAAGGTATAGTATAGTAACTGTAGTCCCTGAAAGAGAGGAGAGAATGGGCATGAAGCAATACTTGTGGAGAAAGAGACCAAGGATTTTTCTAAAACTGTTAAAGACATTGACTTCTCAGGTTCCAGAAGTTAAGCAAATCCCAGGTAAAATAAATCACCAATATATCTCAGAAATATAAGAAGCAGTTGCAATTAAAAGTTTGATGAAGGCAACTCTGTCATTGAAATGAAGGAGAAGATCTTGACCAGGAGATAGCTCTCATTTACCTAATGAATTCCATAGCTTTTATACAGTAGTAGGAGTCATTGTGCAGGGTCTCAAAAGGAACACACACAAGAAAGGATGGAAATTATGTCACTAAACAGAGGTTATACTCAAATCAGTCTTGGGGTGTCATAAAAAGAAGAGGTTGAAAGGGGGAAATGAAAATGAATAGGTTTAATTTGTTGGTAGAAAATCTATAAGCTCATAAAACTATAGTTAGTAAGCAAACTAGCCTACCAAACTGTAAATTTTCTAAATTTTGTATAACAAGGCAGAAAGATCTCAAATGTCCTACCCCAAAAGAGGAAATTATTTCTACAGGAGTCTTCCACATGCACCTGCCACATATTGAACACCGTACCATTAACAATTGAAACTGTGTTTACAAGTCACAGGTTCAGATAATTGGCATAAAATGATTGGTAAGCCATAGAGACTAAAACTGAAAAGGTTTTCTCTTCTTTCTCTACTCAACATTGAATTTCTGCTATGATATTTGGAAACAGCTATGTGGTTCTGAGTTCTCTCAAGAATTAAACTGGGTTCTGATGACCTGATTTTGCTTGGGTAGCTCTATGGCCTTGGAACTAACTTGAGAAAAATTTTTTGACTTTGTTAATATTAAGTGTCCTATTACATTCTGTGTTGTTTGAAAGTGGGAGACATCAGAAATTTGGATCGAACCAATTCAACCTGACGATGCTATGGAAAATATCCAATAAAAACAGCTGAAACTATAGCCAATGAAAGAAATCTACCCAGAGACCTGATTAAGAATTCTGCTGGCTGACAAAATACGGGAAGCAACCCAAGTGTCCATCAATAGATGAATGAATAAAGGAGATGTGGCATATATATACAATGGAACATTACTTAGTCATAAAAAATAATGACATCTTTCCATTTACAACATGGATGGATTTACAGCATATAATTAAATGATATAAGTCAGTTGGAAAAAGACAAATACCATATAATTTCACTCATATATGGAATTTAAGAAAACAAACAGGGGGCACCTGTGTGGCTAGTTGCTTGAGCATCCAACTCTTGCTTTGGCTCAGGTCATGATCTCATGGGTCATGGGATGGAGCCCCATGTCGGGCTTCTGCTCAGCAGGGAGTCTGTTTGAGACTCTTTCCCTCTGTCTCTTCCCCTACTTGTGAGCTCACTCTCTCTCTCTCAAATAAATAAATCGTGAAAAAAAAAAGTAAGAGAAACAAAACAAACAGAAAAAAAAGAGACTTAGAGAAAAAACCAGACTCTTCAATAAAGAGAACAAACTGATGGTTGCCAGAGGGGAGGTGAGTGGCAGATATGGGCGAAACAGGTGAAGGGGATTAAGACTACCCTGAGTAATGTATACAACCTACCCTGACTACACTGAGTAATGTTTACAACTGTTGAATCACTATATTGTACACCTGATACTAATATAATACTGTATGTTAAGTATATTGGGATTAAATAAATTAAGAAATAATAAAACAAGTTAAAATAAATAAAAATTAAGAAAGCCAATTCTGGGGCATACCTGGCTGAAGAGCATGCATTCAGTCAGAAGAGTGTGCAACTTTTATCTCAGGGAGTTATGAGTTCAAGCTCCATGTTGGGTGTAGAGATTACTTAAGTACATAAATAAACTTAAAAAGAGGGGAGGAAAATGTGGTGGAGGAGTAGGAGACCTAAATATCATCAGGTCCCAGGAGTTCAGGTAGCTAGTTATCAAACCATTCTGAACACCTACAAACTCAACAGGAGATCCGAGAGAAGAAGAGCAGCAATTCTAGGAACAGAGAAGTGACCACTTTCTGGAAGGTAGGACATGTGGAAAAGTGAATCCAAGGCAATATACGGGAAGAGAGACTGTGGGGGGAGGGTCCAGCTCCTGGCAAGCAGTAGAGAAGTGGAGCACAAAATTGGAACTTTTAGAAGTCTGCTCCACTGAAGGACATCGCTCCAGAGACTAAGTGGGGGTGGAGCCCTCACAGAGACAGTGTGGTCTCAGGTCCCTCAGGGTCACAGAAAGACCAGAGGTGCCTGAGTGTGGCACAACTCCCAGGTGTTGGATCAGGGAAGCCGGCTACAGAGATGGAGCTGAGGAGTGCTCTTTCAGCTTGGAGTTGCCTTCAACTGTGACCCCAGGCATAGTTGGACCACCGCTTTTTGAGCAGGAACCATACGGATGGCAGATCTGAGGAGACTAACCTTCCTTCCTGGAGAGGAGTGGCATGGGAGTGCACTGCAGGAATCTGCTGGGTTTGGAGACTCAAAATGGGGTCATGGGCAAAGATAGAAATGCTGGGTCACAGACCAGGTGAGCACAGAGCGTGGCTGGAGACCAGGGAGTTGGGAGGTATTGACTGATTTTCTATGAGGGCACATTGAGGAGTGGGGCCCTGAGCTCTCAGCTACTCCAAGGCCAGAGATTGGAGGCTGCCATATTCATTCCCATCCTTCAAAGCCGTATGGAAAGCGTTCAGGGAACAAAAGCTACCAAGAGCAAAAAATGAGCAGATTACTTAGCCCGTCCCCTAGCAAGAGCAGTGTAATTCCACCTCAGGCAAAGACATTTAAGAATCACAGCAACAGGCCCCTTCCCCAGAAGAGTAGCAAGAACATCCAGCCAAGACCAAGTTCACTGATCAATGAGAACTGAGGAACTCCACAGCTAGGCAAAAACAACACATAGAATTCATGGCTTTTTTCCCCATGATTCTTTAGTCTTTCAAATTTTTTAAGTTTTATTTTTTTCTTATTCTATTTTTAAAATTTTTCCTCTTTCTTATTTTAACATTTTTAACTATTCTATCTTATCAATATCTTTTTAAAAATCTTCTTAAATTTTCATTGTTATAGTCTTAGTCTATCCCTTCATTGTATTTAACCTTATTTTTTGTATCCATATAGGTTTTTCTTTCTTTAAAATTTTGGGGTACAGTCTCTTCTAATAGATCAAAATATACCCTAAATCAAGCGCATGGCTTTGTTCTCGTCTTGAGCCTGATCACATTCTCTCCTCTTTTTTCTTTTTTCAACCAACTTCTTATCTTATCAATTCCTTTTTTAGAATCTTTTAAAATATTCATCTTTATAGTCATATTCCATCCCTTCATTATGTTTACCCTTATTTGTGTGTGTGTGTGTGTGTGTGTGTGTATGTTTTTCTTTCCTTAAAATTTTGGGCAGTAGTTTCTTCTAACAGACCAAAATACACCCAAAATCAAGTATGTGTCTCTGTTCTAGTCACCAGTCTAACATATAAAATATATATATTTTTCTTTTTTTTTCTTTTATTCCTCTTTTCTTCTTCCCCCGCCCCCTGCCCTGGTTTCAGGTCTCTTCTCATTTGATTAGTGTATATTTTTCTGGGGTCATTGCTACCATTTTAGTATTTTGTTCTCTAATTCAGCTATTCTTAGTGGATAAAATGACAAGGTGGAAAAACTCACCACAAAAAAAAGAACAAGAGATGATGGCTAGGGACCTAATCGATATGGACATTAGTTATGTGTCAGAACTAGAGTTCAGAATGATGATTATCAAGGTGCTAGCTGGCTTGAAAAAAAGCATGAAAGATACTAGCATCTCTTTCTGGAGAAATAAAATCCCTTCCTGGAGAAATAAAATCCCTTCCTGGAGAAATAAAAGAACTAAATTCTAACAAAGTTGAAATAAAAAAAAAAAACTATGGATGAGGTACAATAAAAAAAATGGAGTCTCTTACTGCTACAATAAATGAGGCAAAAGAGAGAATTAGTGATATAGAAGGTCAAATGATGGAAAATAAAGAAACTGAGAAAAAGAGAGATAAACAACTACTGAACCACAAGGGGAGGATTCAAGAGAAAAGTGATACCATAAGATGAAACAATATTGGAATAATTGCAATCCCAGAAGAAGAAGAAGAAGAAGAAGAGAGAGAGGGGCAGAAGGTATATTGAAGCAAATTATAGTAGAGAATTTCCCTAATTTAGCAAAGGGAACAAGCACCTAAATCCAGGAGGCAAAGAGAATCCCCCTCAAAATCAATAAAAATGTCCCACACCCCGTCATCTAATAGCAAAACTTACAAGTGTCAGGGACAAAGAGAAAATCCTGAAAGCAGCTCAGGACAAAAGTTCTGTAACATACAGTGGTAGGAATATTGAATTGGCAGCAGACCTATCCACAGAGACCTGGCAGGCCAGAAAGGACTGGCATGATATATTCAGAGCACTAAATAAGAAAAATATGCAGCCAAGAATACTATATCCAGCTAGGCTGTCATTGAAAATAGAAGGAGAGATAAAAAGCTTCCAGAACAAACAAAACTAAAAGAATTCCCAAACACCAAATCAGCCTTACAGGAAATATTAAAAGGTCCTGTAAGCAAAGAGAGAGACTAAAAGTAACAGGCCAGAAAGGAACACAGACAATATACAGTAACAGTCACCTTACAGGCAATACAATGGCATTAAATTTATATCTTTCAATAGTTATCCCTAATATAAATGGGCTAAATGCACCAATCAAAAGACACAGAGTATCAGAATGAATAAAAAAACAAGACCCATCGATATGCTGTCTATAAGAAATGCATCTTAGACCCAAAGACACCTCCAGATTTAAAGTGAGGGGGTGGAAAACAATATACCATGCTAATGCACATCAAAAGAAACCTGGGGTGGCAATCTTCATATCAGATAAATTAGATTTTAGGCCAAAGACTATAATAAGAGATGAGGAAGGACACTACGCTATACTTTTTAAAAAATATTTTATTTATTTATTTGACAGCAAGAGAGGGAACAAAAGCAAGGGGAGTGAGAGAGTGAAAAGCAGGCTTCCTACTGAGCAGAGAGCCTAATGCGGGGCTTGCTCCCTGGACCCAGGTTTCATGACCTGTCCAAAGGCAGATGCTTAATGACTAAGCTACCCAGGTGCCCCAACACTATATCATACTTAAAGGGTCTGTCCAACAAGAAGATCTAACAGTTTTAAATATCTATGCCCCTAACATGGGAGTAGACAGTTATATAAACCAACTAATAACAAAATCAAAGAAACACATCAACAATAATACAATAATAGTAGGGGATGTTAACACTCCTCTCACTGAAATGGACAAATCATCTAAGTAAAAGATCAACAAGGAAATAAAGGCTTTAAGTGACACACAGGACCAGATGGTCATCACAGATATATTTAGAATATTCCATCTCAAAGCAACAGAATACACATTCTTCTCTAGTACACATGGAACATTATCCAGAACAGATCACTTCCTGGGTCACAAATCAGGTCTCAACTGGTACCAAAAGATTAGGATCATTCCCTGCATATTTTCAGATCACAATGCTTTGAAACTATAACTCAATTACAGAGAAATATCCTTGATGAACATGGATGCAAAAGTTCTTATGAAAATACTAGCCAATAGGGTCAAATAGTATACAAAAGGGATTATCCACCACAACCAAGTGGGATTTATTCCTGGGATGCAAGGTTGGTTTAACACCCACAAATCAATCAATGTGATACTATATGTTACTATAAGAAAGAACAAGAACCATAAGATAATCTCAATAGATGCTGAAAAAGCATTTGACAAAGTAAAGCATCCTTTCTTGATCAAAACTCTTCACAGTGTAAGGATAGAGGGTACATACCTCAATATCATCAAAGCCATCTTGAAAAACCCACCACAAATATCACTTTCAATGGAGAAAAACTGAGAGCTTTTCCCCTAAGGCCAGGAACACAGCAGGGATGTCCATAATCACCACTGCTATTCAACCTAGTACTAGAAGTCCTAGTCTCAGCAACCAGACAACAAAAAATAATTAAAGGCATCCAAATTGGTAAAGAACAAGTCAAACTCTCACTCTTTGCAGATGATATAATACTTTATGTGGAGAACCCAAAAGACTCCACTCCAAAACTGCTAGAACTCATACAGGAATTCAGTAAACTGTCAGGATATAAAATCAATGTGCAGAAATCAGTTGCATTTCTATACAAAAACAACAAGACAGAAGAAAGAGAAATTAAGGAGTCAGTCTCATATACAGTTGCACCCAAAACCACAAGATACCTAGGAATAAACCTAACCAAAGAGGCAAAGAATCTGTACTCAGAAAACTATAAAGTACTCATGAAAGAAATTGAGGAAGACACAAAGGAATGGAAAAATGTTCCATGTTCATGGATTGAAAGAACAAATATTGTGAAAATGTCTATGCTACCTAAAGCAATCTACACATTTAATGCAATCCCTATCAAAATACCATCAATCTTCTTCAAAGAAATGGAACAAATAATCCTAAATTTTATATGGAACCAGAAAGGACTCCGAATAGCCAGAAGAATGTTGAAAAAGAAACATCAAGACAGTATGGTACTGGCACAAAAACAGACACATAGATCAATGGAACAGAATAGGGAGCCCAGAAATAGACCCTCAACTCTATAGTCAACTAATCTTTGACAAAGCAGGAAAGAATGTCTGATGGAAAAAAGACAGTCTCTTCAACAAATAGTGTTGGGAAAATTGGACAGCCATATGCAGAATGAAACTGGACATTTCCGTACACCACACACGAAAATAGACACAAAATGGATGAAAGACCTCAATGTGAGAAAGGAATCCATCAAAATTCTTGAGGGGAACACAGGCAGCAACCTCTTCAACCCTAGCCACAGCAACTTCTTCCTAGAAACATCGCCAAAGGCAGGGAAAGCAAGGGCAAAAATGAACTATTGGTACTTCATCAAGATCAAAAGCTTTTGCACAGCAAAGGAAACACTCAACAAAACCAAAAGACAACTGACAGAATGGGAGAAGATATTTGCAAACAACATATCAGAAAAAGGGCTAGTATCCAAAAATCTATAAAGAACTTATCAAACTCAATACCCAAAGAACAAATAATCCAATCAAGAAATGGGACAAAGATGTGAACAGACATTTCTGCAAGGAAGATATCCAAATAGCCAATAGACACATGAAAAAGTGTTCCACATCACTTGGCATCAGGGAAATACAAACCAAAACCACAGTGAGAAACCACCTCACACCAGTCAGAATGGCTAAAATTAACAAGTCAGGAAATGACAGATGGCCAGGATGCAGAGAAAGGTGAACCTCCTACACTGTTGGTGGGAATGCAAGTTGGTGCAGCCACTCTGGAAAATAGCATGGAGGTTCCTCAAAAAGTTGAAAATAGAGCTACTCTATGACCCAGCAATCACACTACTGGGTATTTACCCTAAAGATACAAATGTAGTGATCCTAAGGGGCATGTGCACATGATTGTTTATAGCAGCAATGTCCACAATAGCCAAACTATGGAAAGAGCCTAGATGTCCATCAACAGATGAATGGATCAAGAAGAGGTGGCATATATACATATAATGAAATACTATGCAGCCATCAAAATCTTGTCATTTGCAATGACGTGGATGGAACTAGAAGGTATTATGCTGAGCGAAATAAGTCAACCAGAGAAAGACAATTATCACATGATCTCCATGATATGAGTAATTTGAGAGGCAAAGTGGGGGGTTTGGAGGGTGGGGAAGGAAAAAATGAAATAAGGTGGGATTGGGAGGGAGATAAACCATAAGAGACTCTTAATCTCACAAAACAAACTGAGGGTTGCCAGGGGGAGGGTGGTAGGGAGAGGGTGGCTGGGTTATGGACATTGGGGAGGGTATGTGCTATGGTGAGTGAAGTATGTAAGCCTGAGGATTCACAGACCTGTACCCTTGGGGCTAATAATACATTATATGGTAATTTTTTGAAAATCTAAAAAATTTACTTTTGCAGCAATATTTTGTCAAAAACTGAGGTACAACACAGTCACAGTGAGGAGACTAATAAGAAAGTCAGTATATCATAGAAAATTTACAAAAGTCACATTCTTCACAAAAGCATATTGTGATACAACCTCTCCCCAGCTAATAGAAAGCCAACAGCTAAAAGTCTATGAGATTATCATGGCCTCTTAACTGGAAGGAAACAAAGGTGCTAAGACCATCATAGGGACTTGTAGGGCTAAGGTCCCTCTTGGTGTA
This sequence comes from Mustela nigripes, assembly GCF_022355385.1. Taxonomy (NCBI): domain Eukaryota; kingdom Metazoa; phylum Chordata; class Mammalia; order Carnivora; family Mustelidae; genus Mustela; species Mustela nigripes. The sequence goes on along the minus strand of NC_081570.1, from coordinate 103,141,989 downwards.
GATGCGTACCCAAAGATAGGTGAGTATTTTTGAGAAAATTCTGGTCTCAATGCAAGTACATCCTGGTTTGTTCTCTGCTAGGTGATGCCTGCTGCCTCTTTGGGGGAAGATCTGCTGTTTCCTAGCTAGTTGAGTAAGTCTGCTTAATTCTGGAGTAAAATGTTAGCAAGACCTCTGGGTCATAGTATATTTAAAACCATGTTCCCCATTTAGTTTGACCAGTAATAAAAGTCATAGTATTATTTCTCTACTTCCCAGTTTGATCTCAATTTAGAAGAGGAAGAAAGGATTGTTGTGATCTCTGAAAGCCCCAGTTCAAAGCTGCAATTGTAATATTCTCAAGAAGCAACAGGTTGCATAAATATTGTATAAAAAACTACAGTGCTTCTGGGATTTGGTTCTTATTCTCTTAAGGGCTCTGAGGTAGACCTCCTTCAAGAAATGGCATAATGAACTTTGGGTTTGACTGTCAGATTTCCAGAATCGGTGGATCATACTTCCAAACAAAGTGGGGAGGAAAAGGTCCCATATCAGATAGTAACAGAATGAGAGGGTGGGCTAAGGAGTAGTAGGGGAAGGACAATCACAGGGAACTGATTAACAAAAATTGTGCCTTTGGAAGACAGGGAATTCATCACAAGAAAAGATTAACAGCAAGTCATTGTGTCCCCATTTCATTACATTTAATATCACATTGGATTCGGTTTTCAGGCACTGAAATGAGGTAGGGCTGAGTGAGTCAAATGAAGAACTCCTTTATTTATTTACTTATTTATTAACAAGGAAAGGATAGCAGAGACCAGTATTAACTGAAATATCTGACTCATAATTGTAAAGAAGAATCTCTCAGAGAGAAAGTTGCTCACTAATTTCTGGAATACCAGTGTGAGTAGAAAAGATAGGGCCCAGAAAAGAGGGAGCTGGAGGAGTATGAGAGGGAAAGCCAGGCAACAGTGACATTTGTTGAGAAAACAGCAGCTAAAATTGGGAGCTTGTAATGGCTGCTAGGAAAACTCAATCCACTTAGACTCCACAGAAAGGGAGTAGGGCTGCAGTTCTGAGGGACAATCTATGTGGACACTCTGGGTTCAAAGAAAAAAAAAAAAACCAACCAAAGCTTTTTTCATTCTAGACTGAGGGGCTGAGAAGCAATGGGGGTAGAGCTGGGTTGGGTTTAATGGAAGAGAGACTGAGCCTGGTAGAATGTAACCTCTTACCAACAAACTTGCTGTTTCTTTTGTTCACTTTTGTATAAACCAGTATCTGTTATTCCCAGCCCATAGTAATTGCATAATAAATATTTTCTAATAGAGTGCCTGGATGGCTCAGTGGGTTAAGCCCCTGCCTTCTGCTCAGGTCATGATCTCAGGGTCCTTGGATCGAGCCTGGTATCGGGCTCTCTGCTAGATGGGGAGCCTGCTTCCCACCACCTCCCCACCCCCCCCCCCTCCCTACCTCCCCACCCCCCCACCCCCCCACCCCACCCCACCCCCCGCCTCTCTGCCTACTTATGATCTCTGTCTGTCAAATGAATAAATAACATCTAAAATTTTTTTTTAATAACTTAATTGGATAAATGAAGGGAATGGTTGACAGATATGTCTTCACTTAGTAGAGTACCAACATTGAACTGAGCTGTATATAAGCAATGAAGTGTTGTGCCAATCTATGAGCATGCCATTCATTTGGTCATTTATTCAATAAACATGAATGGAGCATTTGCTAGGTTCCAGGTATGGGATACTAGACTCTGGGGAATAACACATGACCACTTTTTCTGCCCTGAAAGGATTTGATTTAGAGGCTGCTTGAAAAGAAAGAAATCTGTTATAAACATTTTAAAATTTTATAAAATATTTCAGATGTTATCAAAACTACCCTAACTATCCTTCCCATCAGCTCCTCCCCCCTTTCCGTACCTACCCCCCATCCCAACCCCACCAACCTCAAGCTCCAAGCGATGGACCTCCCTGGCCTGCTGTTTGCCTGGCTTTCCTGACGAAGTAGGGAAACCACACAGACTTGATGAAAGAAGTCATTTCATGAGGTAGCTTCTAGAAGGCAGGGGCTAACTTTGCTAAGCCTTCATATTTGAAGCAGGCTATCTAAAGTAGTCATTATTTTAAATAGAGGCCTTCACATTACTTACAATGCACACTTTGTTCTTTTAGCCACCTCCCCCTCCCCGCCCCCCAAATCTTTACTTTCAGTTCAATGTCTGCACCCCCTTGTGTGAATGACACAGATACGGTCTGTGAACGAATTGAAAGATAAAAAGACAAATTCCTGCCTCCTCAGACTTCGCACGGTAAGGTTTACTCAGGGATGATAACTCAAAATAACCACCCGCAGAGACTCAGGCAGGAACGCTCCCCAGCCCTGATATAGATTGTACCCAGAGGTACAAAGGGCGAGCGCCAGGGTGCACGCCTGGGTGGAAGGCTGGACCCTTCTGGATTCCCTGGAGGTAGCCAATGGCCTCCTGGAGGCGGAGCTTTTGACTGACTGGCGTGGAAACTGACCAATCCGAACCTACTCTGGATAACCTGCCCAGGGAGAGCTGTAAAAGTTCTGGTGCTGCTGAGCCCAAGATTGGGGGGGCGGGGGGCGGGGGCCGGGGGGCGGGGGGGATGCTCCTTGGCAGCCTCTATTTACTTATCTGTAGGAAAGCATTTCAATTTTTTAAATCGCCAGTTTGGCCGTACTAGTGCCGATGACTGGATATCAGTACGGATATAGTGGCTTTCTATTCTTTTGTCTGCCGAGAGCATCACCTTAGAAGTGCTTTTTTAATGTATGCAACCATTCAATTCAAACAAGAGCTGATATTTACTTGCAGACCTCTTCTCCTAAGCAGCATACTTTGGTTTGTGGATAGATGCAGGGCAAATGTTGCTAAGACTGTTTTTTTTACTCATCTTCCTTACCTAATCCGTATTCTATTTCTAATTAGGCACTCAATAATTGTTTAAGAATAAACAGACACAAGTCCTTAGCTATTGCTTCCTCTGATGTCATTGTAAAATCTCTGCAACCTTCTGACCCTTTAGTGGAAAATCTTATCCTGTATCTGCAGGTTGATTTAAATTTAGGTATGTGTATTACTTGGTTTCTTCAATAAGTTTTAAGAATTTGCTAGCAACTCTTAATTATGATATTCAAGGCTACTGTTCACTCTTTTCCTTTTAGTACGATGTTCGCAGGCTCCAAGATTCTTGTACTTTTACCATTTCACAGTGTCATCAAGTTTCAGGCAGACAAAGAATAAGCTGTATAAATTTTAAAGTTCTGAACAAATGTTTCTTGATACCCTTTTTTCCATTCATTGTGAGTCAACTACCTTCCATGTACTGATCACAGTGTTCACCATTATTACATGGTCCTGTATTGCTCAAAGGACCAAAGAACAGGAGTTCAAAGGTGATGCCTGTGTGTGAATGCCATAATGTTGCTCAAGTTAGAAACAAAAGTCACTCAGATTCCAGAGTTCCTGAGGTCTAAGTGTTGGGCAGTTTCATACAGAGACAAACTTTGGCCTTCTGATAGCTCATCAGTGACCTAAGAAGAGCACTGTCCTCTTGCTGGGATTATGATTTTAGTGTGTCTAAGAAGAAAAAAGTAAAAGTTGTGAGTATGAATGGTGTTTCAAGAACGGGTTACCCCAGGATGATTCTGTGTTCCTCTATTAATTAATTGTTTTTTTGTTTGTTTTGTTTTGGGTTTTGTTGTTGTTGTTGTTGTTTTTGATAAGTAACAGAAACTAAGCAAAAAGGACAGGAAATTTATCATGAAGAAACAAAGGCAAGACACCTGGGTGGCTCAGTCAGTTAAGCATCTGCCTGCAGCTCAGGTCATGATCTTAGGGTCGTGGGATTGAGCCCCACATCAGGCTCCCTGCTCAGTGAGGAGTCTGGTTCTCCCTCTCCCTCTCCATCTGTGTGCTCACTCTCCCTCCTTCTCTCTCTGCCTCTCTCAAATAAACAAACAAATAAATAAATACATCTTTTAAAAAGAAGAAGAAGAAGAAGAAGAAGAAGAAGAAGAAGAAGAAGAAGAAGAAGAAGAAGAAGAAAGAAGAAGAAAGAAGAAGAAAGAAGAAGAAAGAAGAAGAAGAAAGGAACAACGATGACTTGTAGAATCCATGAGCAGGAATGGTTATGGGCCTTGGGAAAAGCCTAAAGTCATGAACTAGAGAGAAGCTGGGACTCTGGATCCAAATCTGCTTCCTCTTGCATGCCTGCCATATTCTTCACTTTCTGCTTCTGTCATCCTCATAATACCCTTGGTTAAAATATTTGACTTATGAATTCCTCATTATTGGAATTATTCCAGCAGAGGCTGAATAACTTTCTTTTGAGATTATGGCAGAAGGCATGTCCATGTTGAGTGGAAGGCAAATTACATTAAGTTATATATTTGGCCTATTCTAAATGTAAGATACTATGATTTTACCAGTTTAGGCTCCAATATCCACAAGGATTCCCTTCCATTTCACTTTCTCACTGTTTCTGTTAACCCACATTAATTTCTTTCTTATCTGTATCCCAGTCCTTCATCTTTTGTGTGGAGTCAATCAGTAGGTCTTATTGCCTATACCTCCCAAAAGCCTCTCAAGAATAATACTAGTTTTCTCCTAATAGTTGTAGAGCTGTAGAAAAGATAACGAAAGCATGAGCTCTTTAACCTAGGGATAAATATTGATAGATGTGCATCACAATTAAAAGCAGAGACTTTGGAGTTCAACTTCAGCTCTAATCTCGTTCCCAACTTTACTAGCTGTGTCATCTTGGAAAAATTACTCTCTGAGGCTTTTTCTCCGACTATAAAGGGGAACCTAATATTAAACAATCTTACTGGGTTGTTTGGTTAAGTAACTGGTATCTATAAAGCACTTTCTATTTCCATTAATGTGAATGCCAACCACAAATGCTTAATAAAAAGTAGTTACTGATGTGAGTAATAATAAATATAACACTCGTATGACTTTTTTAATTTACAAAATTCGTTCACCTACATTTTCTCACCTAAGGTTCACAAAAATCCTGAGAGGTGGATAATATCCCCATTTTAGAGATAGGTACACCAAAGAAAAGAGAGTTGGTAAAGCTTCCTCAAGTAGGATTATGTAGAGGTCTTTCCAATAGGAAGTGAATGCCCAGTCCCTGGAAGTTCTAGCAAAGCTACCCTGCTTGCTACCTATTGTAAGAAATGTAGCAGAGATCCCAGCTTTTGGAAGGAAGGGTGCCTGATTTGGTGATTTCTGAGATTGCATACTTGGTCATTTTTTCACACATACTATATATATATCTATATGTATATATATATATATATATATATATATATATATTATTGGAAACTGTTCAATGATCTGGGGATACAACATAAACAAACAAGCAAAAACCAACCAAACAAAAAAACTTCAAGCAGACAAAAACCCCTGCCTAGAACTATACGCATATAGAAGTATGTGTAAAATAGATAATATATAAAATACAAAAATATGAAAATATATAACTTGATTTTCGTTTTTTGCACATACTCTCCATCTATGTACCCATTAAATCCCACCACCTCTCCGCGCCCTCTCCCCACCCTAAAAGTATTGGGAACTAGACTATTCTGTTTTCAGTTTGTATGCCACACCCCTCAGGGGTCAAGGTTTATTGGAAGCTCCCAGTCCAGAGAAGCGGGCGGGGCCTTGGAAGTTTCCGAAGGTGGAAGGAGAGACCGCGGAACTAGTGTTCCGGCAGTTATGGTTCTCGGTGGGAAGCCAATTCTGAGGACCGGTAGTGGAAGGCTCCCAAGCTAGTTTCCGGCCACCTCAGCGGGAAGCGCAGACGCAGGCGGCTGGGTCTTCGGCTAGTGAGCTAGAGGTATAACTGTTGTCGCGACAGAGGAAGTCAGGAGAACGTCTCCGGCCACCCCGGCCAGTGTTGGGTCCCTGTAGCCTGTGAAGATGGTGTTGCTTACGATGATCGCCCGTGTGGCGGACGGACTCCCGCTGGCCGCTTCGATGCAGGAGGACGAACAGGTGAGCTCCGAGATCCCCGCGACCCCAAGTCCCTGCCGGAGCTCTTCTGTCAGTACCGGATTTCTTCTTAGAACCCGGGAGACTCTTGCACCCTCGACCCCTCTGAGTTGCTCTTTTATCCTTTGGCAGTGGAGGGACGACTTGTGAAAAGAAATCTTTCCTGACGGAGGAGGTTTATTTTTGTCTTACCTGTTTCTCTACAGAAAGACGCGCCGGTGTAGGGAAGGTTTCGGCCGATTGTGATCACCCAGTGGTAACAATCACTGTGGGTAACTCTTAAGAGACTTTGTTAAAATTCGGGGTTTCTAATTTTCTGCTGCTGTTAAGGCTGACAGGTCCTGGGAAAAATCAGCTCCTAAGTTCTTCAAGCTCTTCTGTGGCACTTGATCCTTGACCTATCTTGATGGCATCTTTTGAAAGTGGGTGAGAGAATACTGCCACAGGTAGACACCTGTTTGAAGTTGAGTGCAGTACTTTCAAGGTTATGCCCAGTTCCCACCTCCTCCAATAAGCCTTACTAAATTTCTGCTGTTGAAATTATAACTCCTGTGTTATATTCTTGTAATGCCTTGTTCTTTTTATTTTACTATGTTCCTTTGTCTTTCAATAATTTGAATTTCCTAGGAGGCAGTAGACAGATCTTAATCATCTTTGTGTTTCTCATAGCTTTTACAACAGCAGTTTTATGCTAGCACAGGTGCTCAAAAGTGTATTGAATTGATGAAAAAAAAACAACCACCACCCCAGATATCTTGAAAAGAAGCTGCTTTGTGCCTTACAATCACAAGGGAAATTTCTTGTGTGGGACTGGTTTCTGGAACAAGGTTGGGCAGTCTCTGAAGAAGGGAGGCTGAGAATGCAAATTATGTAACTTATTTCAAGTGTACAATTGTCGTTCACTTTCTCATTCACCCTAAGTAGTTAAAAAACAAGACCAAACTTAAGCCTAAAAAAAGCGAGTTCTAGGAAAAATTATTTTGTACATATCTCTTCATAGGCTTTTCATTCATACATTGTTGGAAAAAAAAACCCATTATTAAACACATAAATTGTGTCAAGCGTTGTGATAATACAGGAGGTTAGAGGACACAGTCCCTACTTTCATGGAGTTTATAGTTAATGGGAAATCCAGAAAATTAATGCATCTCCACTACTATGGAAGAGGAAGAAGGCTCTGTGGCTGTTTTACTTACAGAAAGGTAAAGTTCAAAGGCACTTTTACCTCACTCCTTTACCTTACAGAAAAGGTATCTAGTTTGGTTTTGGTTTTGGGAGACCAGAAGTCCTCCCAAAATAAATGACTTCTAAACTGACAGTATTGTCTAGTCATAAGGAAAGCTTTTATTTGGTTATACGCCTTTTTATTTTTATTTATTTATTTATTTTAAAGATTTATTTTATTCATTTGACAGATCACAAGTAGGCAGAGCAGCAGGCGGGAGCAGGGAGTGGGGGAGCAGGAAGCAGGCTCCCTGCTGAGCAGAGAGCCTGATGTGGATTGAGCCAGAGCTCAATCCCAGGACCCTGAGATCATGATCTGAGCTGAAGGCAGAGGCTTAACCCACTGAGCCACTCAGGTACCCCATTATATACCTCTTTTAGGTTTGACTGGGAAATCTGTTTATTTTCACATGTAGGAGAATAGTGATACTGATCACAAAGTTGCAGGTCATGCTAAGTGAAATATTTTCTATTCATTGGACAAAACAAAGTCTAATCATTATAGTGTGCCCTTAATTTTCAATTGTGAAATACTTTTCTCCCAATCTGTTAAGAATTTTCAAGGACCACTCTACAGAAGGAGTGGAATTATTAAAATAAATGTAGGAATATGACTTGACAAGGGAGATAGTACGGGAAAATTCTTGTTGAAGGATATGTACATAGTTTGGGAAAGGGTTTTCCCAGGGAGAAGTCTGGTCGGTTTATTGCACTGAATTTCAGTGTGGGCAAGGAACGCAGTGAATTGAAAGGCTATTTGATATTAGTAGTTCCTTATTCTCTGCCTGGTACTTTACTGAAAAAAATAATTGAGATATTTTGTGTTTGTGTGTGTGTTTAAAGATTTTTAATATTAGTGCTTTGGGGTGCACTCACAAGTGGGGGAAGGGCCAGAGGGAGAGAATCCCAAGCCACCTCTGCATGGGGCTTGGGGCTCCATCCCACAACCCGAGGTCACTGCCCCAGCCAGAATCAAGAACTGGAATCAAGAGTCGGTCACTCATCTGATTGAGCCACCCAGGCACCCCTATTGTGTGTTTCTTAATTTAATTCCAAAATAGTTGTTGATTTATCAGGATGGGTTACTCTGTTTAATTGACAAGGAAAGAAGTTTTCCACAAAAATATTTTTGCGATGGCAGTTCCATAATTATTTCCATTAGGAATTTGGACTTTGAGGGCTCCTGGTGGCTCAGTTGGTTAAGTATCTGCTTTCGTCTCAGGTCATGGTCTTGGGGTCCTAGGGTCAAGTCCTGCATCGGGCTTCCTGATCTGTGGGGAGCCTACTTCTCCCTCTGCCTCTTCTTCTCTCTCTGTCTCTCATGAATAAATAAAATCTTTAAAAAAAAAAAAAAAAAGAAAGAAAGGTATTTGGTCTTTGGATAGTAAGAGTCTTTCCTAAACTTTTAATATCTATAAAAATATGAATCCTAGATTCTTTTTTATTATGATAATAGTATACAGAACATTTATAGAATACCTACTAAGTGCCAAGCATTGTGCTAAAGCCTGTCAGGGATATGGCATTCACATCAGTCTTCATTCATTCAGTCTTCATACCAATCATATTAGGATAGTTAGTATGTTTATTATTCCCATTTATAGATAGGAATCTCCCAACTTAGAGATGAGAGGTTTTTTTTTTGTAGGAGTCAGGTAGCTAATAAATAGCATGATGGTATTTTTCATCAGTTTCTTAATGTCTGCATTGTTGATATTTCATATCAGATGATTCTTTGTTGTGGGAAACGGTCTTCTGCATTGTAGGAGGTCTCCTAATACCCCTGGCCTCTACATCTTCAATGGCATTAGCACTACCATCACCACCACCTTCCCGTTGTATAATACTCTCAGACATAGCCAGGTGCAGTTGGCAGAATCACCCATGGTTAAGAACCCCTGATTTTTCATCAGTAACTGTCTGACTCTGGTGTAGAGCCTTAGTGCATAACTGGTACACTTTACTGCCTTGTTCTGAAAACAAACAGACAAGCAAACAAAAAACATTTTAAATCATATATTTACTTCTTAGGAGTCCAGAAACAACTTTTTAAGAAATGGATATTTCAGCCAAATAGTTTTATAGTTACGTACCTTAATTTTGTTCAGTCCAGATAATTCAGTGCACTTTTTCAATTATTTATACTGATCATTGATATCCTGTGTTAGGTGGTTAGTAGATGCTAGTTCTATACAAACTGCCTTTCTACTGGAGTTGAACATTTATTCAATATTATTCAACAATATTATTATTGTTATTGTTATTATATATTGAATAATGTATTATTCAAAATAATACAGTAGAGATTCAAATTTAAAAAATAATTTAGGCAGAGTATCTCATGCACTGTTTCCTCTGCTTAGCTGCTTAGTCAGGTGGGGTGGTAGAGAAATGAACTTTTTAAATCTAGATTCTGATATTCTGTTTCCTTTCTTGTACCTTTCTGGTATGTTTCTCCTTTTTTGATGTTTGTTTCTTTATCTACCTTTCTGCTCTACCTCAAAACGAAGGCTGTTCCCTTTTCTTTCAATTTGCCCCAGTTCTGGAGACTTGAAGAAGGTGTTTATCAAACCAAGTATTCAGCAGGGAGCATCAAAAAAGCAGATAGTCTGTTGTACATTTAAACTGCCACACACACCCCAATTACTGAGGTTCATTAGTCATCGTACTGTAATTGCTTTTAGAGGAAAATGGTTGGTGCTTCTGGCCTTTGACCAGCTGAGTTCAATAGGAATTTAAAAATGATAAGAGCTTAGCTAAACATTCTTGTAAAGACAAAAGGTGGCATTTGATATAATTAATTGTTCACCAGACCTAGGTGATAGCAATAAGTATTATAGTTGTATGGTATATTTCTACCCTGTACCTTTTATATTATATATGGAACCAAATCTAAATATGCTATTGGATGACCTCGAATTAGTTTCAGGATTTGTCCAGACATTCACATCCAGTTCACTATTGGATCTAGCACATCTTTCCATTATACTTTATACAAGGCTCATCAAGTTGTTCTAGATGAAATGGAAAACAGAATGAGAATATCTAATCTAACTGTTTTTCGGTAGTCTAGTGACTATGGGCCCTTTGTGACTTTAATCTTAAAAGCAAACTGAGGGTCTGTCTGTACAGTAGTGAATATGTTGTTTTGTGAGATCTAGATCAGAGCTGCCACAGTTTCTTGAGCATTTCCTGTGAAGTAGACTTAATATCAAATAGTAAGATCACCCAGAAGGTGAATCTGTTATCACCAAAGCAATATTAATTGTAGAGGTGGTATTAGCATGCTTAGGAACAGGGACTCCAGAACTAGACTGTCTGGGTTCAAGTTCTTGCCCCTCCCCTTATTGGCTCCTACTCCTTGAGCAAGTTTTACTTCATATGCAGAAAATGGGCATAGTAGTTTAAATTACCTCATACATAACTGTAAAGATTATTTAAGTTAAATTATGTAAAGTGTTCAGAACAGTGTTTGGCAGAAAGTGAGGGCTGTCATTTAATTTTATTAATTTGCCTATTTCTGAAAAATCTTTTCTGGTTTCATTTTGCCTTTCTGAAAGTTCACATTGGAACTGTACATATTTGTGGGTACAAATATGCAATAAACAGGAATGGGCAAATGAATAATTCCCCATTACAAAGCTTGTCTGTGCTTATTGTAGATAATTCAGTAAATATGTATAAACAAAAGAACCAAAATGTTAATGGTGATTATTACTAAAACCTCTACTTAAATTATACCCATTTTAATGTATAATCTTAATCTTTGTGTATATGAATAAAATTAAATAATGGGTAATACTGTAAGACTTTCACCTATTTTTTTCACTTAGTTTGTAGTGAATATCTTCTCATATCATTATATATTATACAACATTTTAATGGCTGTATAGCATTCCTATATATAAAGATACCAGATGTTATTTAACCAATTTCCTATCCTATAACTGAACAGTTTTTATTTTTATATGCATCTGTAGTTATTTTTTAAGATACGGTATGTACATATATTTTCAAATACAGAATTGTTAGATAAAACAATATGCAAAATTTTATAATTTCTAATACATATCACAAAAATGACCATCAGAAAGATTGTGCCAGCATTGTGTTCTCGGCGATGGTGATGCAAATGGAACCAGTACTGTAAAATGTTGGTTGGCATGCCATCCATAATCTCTCTAATCTCAGTGTCGTGCGTTGGCAATCACTGCTTTGTTCATTGAAAGTCCCTGAAACTGTAGCTTGCTTTTGTATATAGCTTCTTGTAGTCCATATAGTTATTAGTTTCTTTTCTCTTAGGTTGCCATAGTGTTTATACTTCTTAAAAAGTCAAAGGATTTGTACCAGTCTTTGACAGTTTTTTTTTTCCCATTTATTTCTTCAACTCATTCCTTTAATGTGCTTACCTGCCTTTAGCTGTCAAAAAAGAGTTTTACTTAACCTCTGTGGTTGCGGTTGTTTTTTTTTTTTAAACATCTTTTATTTATTTATTAGATAGAGAGTACAAGCAGGGGTAGTGGAAGAGGGAGAAACAGGCTCCCCGCTGAGCAGCAGGCCCCGTGTAGGGCTTGATCCCAGGACTCCGGGATCATAACTGGACCGAAAGTTAGACGCTGAATTGACTGAGCCACCCAGGTGCCCGCGGTTGTGGCTATTTTTAAAATACCAATTTCTGGGGCACTTGTTAAGCGTCTGCCTTCAGCTCAGGTCATGATCTCAGGGTCCTGGGATCGAGCCCCCTACATTGGGCTCCCTGCTCAGGGGGAAGACTGCTTCTCTCTCTCCCTCTCTCACTTCCCCTGCTTGTGTTCCCTCTCTCGTGGTCTCTCTCTGTCAAATAAATAAAATCTTTAAAAAAAAATAAAATACCAATTTCTGAGTTTCACCTCTGCAATACTGATTTAATTGGTTTGGGATAGGGGAAGATAGGGCTTGAGTAGTTTTTGTACAACGCAGGTGATTTTAGTGTAAAGCCAAGGTTGGAAAATCATTGATCAATGGCACTTTAGTAATATTTCCAACTTTATTTGCATCCCTCTCTGTCTAATGTAGGGTCAGATCTCTTCCAAATGCCACATATATAATGGCATTGGTGAAGCAAGCAAATTGGCTAGTACCATTCAAATTTAGGAATGTGGATATTGTGCACTAGTTCAAAGCATGTGATAGTATTCACTCTCCTTTACTAGCTATGGAAAAAAAGTACATGCAATACAGGTTAATATAATAACATTAATATAGATCATAATGTTAATTATTGTTAATATGTAAATATACACATATGTACATATATATGTTAATATAGAAATATTTCTCAAGTGAAGAGTATCTTTTTTTTAAGATTTTATTTATTTATTTGACAGACAGAGATCACAGGTAGGCAGAGAGGCAAGCAGAAAGAGACGAGGAAGCAGGCCCCCTGCTGAGCAGAGAGCCTGGCGCAGGGCTCTATCCCAGGACCCTGGGATCATGACCTGAGCTGGAGGCAGAGGCTTTAACCCACTGATCCACCCAGGCGCCCCATCAAGTGAAGAGTATTATAACAAATCATTGCCATAGAGGCAGTACTAAACAAGATAAATCTACAAATAGATAACTTCTAGTGGTGTATGCCTAACTCTTCTGGTTCACTTCCTGCTTATTTACTTCCTTTCACACTGAAATTTCCAGTTCATTATTTTATTTTATTTTAGATTTTATTTATTTATTTGAGAGGGAGCGCGTATGAGAGAGCACTGGGGGGAGTCAGAGAGCATGAGTGAGGGGAGAGGCAGACTCCCTGCTAAGCAGGGAGCTGGATGCAGGCTCTATCTCAGGACCCTGGGATCATGACCTGAGCTGAAGGTAGACACTTAACGACTGACCTGCCCAGATGCCCTCATTTTAAATATAGCTTAGAACCCGCTACTTGTACGTTTGCTTATCTGCCGCTTTGATAATTTTATCATTGCTTCCTTGTTTTTATTCTTAACTGAGTGGTTCACTCTCTAGAATTTCTGGGTTTCACTTTGTATTTTCTAAAAGTTAGACCTCAGATCCAATCCACAGATCTTTTGAGGAAGAACCTCAAATAAATGCTTTTTTAAGGTACACATTTAGTTATGAAACATCTCTCAAGGAGATACTGTGTTCTAGTGTTCAAAATAAATAATCTAAAATAAAATAATTCCTTTCTATCAAATGGCAAAAGTCCCCCCCCCCCCCCCCCCCATGCTGTATGTGGATGCATAAATAATGTATATTTGTTTTCCATTTCCTTTTTTCCTGTTCGGAACTAATTGGTTAGTGAAGTATGATGTTCTCCTTTTGAGATGACACTACTATTTTCCTCATTAGGCTCTTTTCCTTTTTTAAAAAATTATTAAACTATTTAAAAATTGTTCAAGAAAATACTGCCTGTAATTCTATCATCTGAATATTGTTACTTTCATTTTGTATGCATATGTCCCTTGCTATCCAAACTCAGAAACCAAATAGATTTATTCAGTAAAGAATATTTGACTTTTCAGTCTCGGTCCTTACTCTTGCTCATTTTTACCCAGTTGCATTATAGTGTTTCTAGTAATTAGCAGTTACGGGTGCATACATTTAGTTTTACTTAAATGTTCAATACTGTAACACTTTGTGGAAGATTTTGCTTGATATTCCAAGTAAAAATGAGATTCATTGGTCTGTTTTTCCTAGGACTTTCCCAGGTATAGAAAATGTCGTCCAGTTATGTGCCAGTAAGTGTGCAAATGAAATGAGTTAGGAGGAGACCACTGACCTAAGTGGAAAAAACACTTGATTGAAAGTTAAGAGTGCCTTAAAGACAGTCGAGAAGTACAGTTTGCTTCTTGGCAAATAGTGTGATTTTCTTGAACAACTAGGGGTTTGGTCTTCCTTTTTGCTCTAACATTCGGCCATTTTTCTTTTGTTAAAAATGAATCTTACTAACCTTTAGTTAAATAAAGATCTTATTTACATAGAGTCCTCATAGTATGATGCTGCTGACTAATTGTTTTGGCGTTTTTTTTTTTTTTTTTTGAGATTTTATTTATTTATTTGACAGACAGCAATCACAAGTAGGAAGAGAGGCAGGCAGAGAGACAGAGAGAGGAAGAAGCAGGCTTCCTGCTAAGCAGAGAGCCTGATGCGGGGCTCGATTCCCGGACCTGGGATCATGATCTGAGCTGAAGGCAGAGGTTTAACCCACTGAACCACCCAGGCGCCCCTGTTTTGGCGTTTTTTGTGTGTGGAAAATTCTTAAATGAAGGTGTTTTCTTTCAGTCTGGCCGGGATCTTCAACAGTACCAGAGTCAGGCTAAGCAACTCTTTCGCAAGTTGAATGAACAGTCCCCTACTAGATGTACTTTGGAAGCCGGTGCCATGACTTTCCAGTGAGTATAATCCCATTTCTTTGTGATCATTTAAGTATGAGATACAGTAGATATAAGTACACCTGATAAGAATGGTAATAATTATTTAAAAGTAAAGAAAATTTTAAAAATACTTTCTCTTCATGGAAGCAACTTCCCTGGCTCCAGTTCTGCAAGACAGAGATCTTGGTTTGTTTATTAAATTTGATTACAATAAATGAACTGTTATCCTGTGTTTAATGAGTGCGGTACCCATCGTGTAATAAAAGATAATTTTTTGCTTTAGGAGCTTCTTAAAGCCAACATTTACTAACAACACAACCTTGAAAAGTCACATACTTCTCTAGGCTCCGTTACCTCTATAAAAATAGGGAACATGGTCCTAGTTTTGTGAGGGTAATTTAAGAGCATCTCAGTCGATGGTTATATAGGCAGTGCATATAGCCAAAAGGGGGATCAAAAGGACTTTATTGAATTTCAAATTATCTACAAATAATTGGTATTAAATGTTTAATACATGTCAAGTTTAAGGGTGATAAAACAGGAAAGATTTTTTAAAAAGAGGGCAAGAAGATTAAAGGAAAATAAAATAGGATTAGCTAAGTAATCCTTGCTATTTTAGGAACTCAGAAGCTAAGATAATAGAGACCTGGGAGGGACCTGCTGTTTAACTTGAAAGGGAAAATAAAAGATCTCCACCCATTAGAAAAAAACAAGTATACAAAACCAAAATGAAAACAAACCCTGGTTTATTGGTTAAGAAAGTAGTAGATATTAAGTTTTGTGGGTTTTTTTTTTGTTTTGTTTACATTTTATGTATTTATTTTTTGGTGGGCAGCAAAGCCAGGTTTATTGAATGAAGGTAAAGTTCATTGAATGTTAGCGTACAAAGCTCCCAAAGAGGCTGGGGACTCCAAAGGTTTGCCTGGATGTTAAGTTTTATAAGCTATTAATTTGTGTAGTATATGAGATACTTTCCACAAATCCAGTTTTCAACATCAAAAAAATAAATATAGGGGCCTAATTATATATAGCATTTTTTTAAATATATATAGCATTTTTATCTCTACCATGGGTTAAGAACATTTTCTTCTATATGGTTCCTTTAGTAACTTTATAATCTCTTCTCATCCATAATTTCCATCTAAGAGCTATTTATTAAAGATTATCCTTTGACAGACCACATGTTAAGTTCTGCCTTTGATGTCCATAGCTTTTATGAGCTTATCTTATTAGCAGAGAGAAACATATGTGCAGACAACTAAACTATGATACCGTAGGGCAAGAAGTGCTGTAATTCAGTTATAAATGAAATGCTTTTGAACTAGAAAGAAATTCCCATTTGTAGGGAGTAAGTTTTGAGGAAAGGGGATAGAAGGAGAATACAGAGAAATTTCATGGAAAAAATTATAGTAGAATCGAGCATATGAAAATGAACAAGGTTTTTCCAGGTACATAAAAGGGTATTACAATTAGAAATATATATTTATATATAAGCAGAAGTCCGTGAGGATGTAAAAGAACCCAAGTTTGGAGACGAGTCTATACCTGTTTTGGAGCCACAAGTACTATATCAAAGAGTATCATTTTATTTTGTAGGTGTTAGGGAATCCTGAGTGTTTTTAAGCAGAGTAATAGGTCATATTTACTCTTTTGGAATAAAATTGATAGTTTATTTTTTTAAAGATTTTATTTATTTATTTGACAGAGAAAGATACAGTGAAAGAACATAACGGGGAATGGGAGAGAGAGAAGCAGATTCCCCTGCTGAGCAGGGAGCCCTATGCAGGGCTTGATCCCAGGATCCTGGGATCATGATCCAAATCGAAGGCACACTCTTCTTAACGACTGAGTCACCCACGCGCCCCAGGAATAAAACTGGTAGTTTAGAAGATGGTCTAGATTGAAGGCAAGGAGAGCAGTCGATTTGGATGCCCAAGCAAGAGAGAGAACAGCAGCAGCAGCAGCAGCATCATCATTATTTTAAGGGGCCTGAGAGATTATATGATATACTGTAAACTGCTCTGTGGAGTCCCAGGATGCATTAGGAGCCACATAGTAAGATTAGGGATAGGGGTATATATAATACTTTATGCCCTTATACTCCTACTTAAACTAATGACCTTCTGATTTTATTTAATGTACTTGGTCCTCTGAATATAATTATTGCTGAAATAAAGAGTACCATGGCTGGAAAGACATTTGAAATCACTGAGTGACCTAACCTCTTCCAAGAGATCTCCAGACATGTAGTCATATAGACATATAGCTCCTTCCAGAGTGCCAGGGAGCTAAGAGGAAGTCACTTCTGTTACTGAGTAGTTTCTGATACTGGATAGTTTATACAGAGTTCTATCCTGGGAATTAGGGAATATTGTTTGTCGTAAGGTCATTATCTGTATCCAGTAAACACCGTGGCATTAACGTCCAACCTTTTTTTTTTTTTAAGATTTATTTATTTATTTATTTATTTGACAGATCACAAGTAGGCAGAGAGGCAGGCAGAGAGAGAGAGGAGGAAGCAGGCTCCCCACTGAGCAGAGAGCTCGATGTGGGGCTCCATCCCAGGACCCTGGGATCATGACCTGAGCCAAAGGCAGAGGCTTTAACCCACTGAGCCACCCAGGTGCCCCTAACTTCCAACTTCTAAGCATCCACCAAAATTTCCAGTCCATTGTTCTTAAAACTGGAAGGAGTTTAAATATGTGTATACTCCTTTTTATTCATAATCAAAAGGTAGATGGAGTCACAACTCTTGAGTTTTTAAGAAAAAGTCTTAGCTATTAAAATATTTTTGCTGAATTATATAATAATAAACGTATTTAAATATTCCGTTTTGGAATATGATTCTAGTATTAAGATGATGTTTGATATTTGATTCCAAGGATTTGTGGTTTGAAATTGACTTTCTGATTTAGCTAGCCTCAAAGGGCTTAGGCTAGAATATTTTCAAATGTTTGTAAGGCACTGAGAGTCTGCTTCAAGTTGTTGGATGTATTGTTATTCTATAGACAACTTTTTCTTGTTGTTTGTTTTTTTGTATTTTTTGTCTCTCCAGCTACATTATTGAGCAGGGAGTTTGTTATTTGGTTTTGTGTGAAGCTGCCTTCCCTAAGAAATTGGCTTTTGCCTACCTAGAAGATTTGCACTCAGAGTTTGATGAACAGCATGGGAAGAAGGTGCCCACTGTGTCTAGGCCCTATTCCTTTATTGAGTTTGGTAAGTTTTTTGCTCTTCATCTCTCTATCAAGAGAGCAAACAATATGGAGAAGCTGTTTGTTACATTGACAATAATTCTGATGCATTTTTTTCTGATGTTTACTTACTGAAGGTTTGAATTCTGTCTTTTATATTCCATTTCTTTTTGTCCTTTTGAATGAATGAGACTTCTTCTCAGTAGTTTTCTCTGGTCTTTTGATCTTTTTCTTAGAACTTGTTGCCCTTTGCCCTTTTTTGTGATTTGGTTTGATTCATCATCAGAACTGTGTCCAAAGATCTACTGACTGGTATATAGTAGCTGAGTTCTCCCTGCCCCCAGTAAGGCTCATTTCCTGGAAATCAAAACTTGGAAATCAGAAAGAAGATGGTTCTTTCAGATCCTCTAGTTAAAAAGAAAAAAAATAGCTGGAAAAGGTATGGTGCTGGGGAGAGATAACATTTATTACATGCAGAAATAGTGAGTGTGGATGTCCATGTAAAATAATTACAGAAAGATTCATCACCAGTTAAATATCTGATGGCAATAAATGAAAGGAAATGTCTTGAGTACCCTACGTAGTAGAAGTGAGAATAAGTATGATTAGACTAAATTATTGCTATTTTTAGTTAAAACAGAAATTGGTTTTACTGTTTCCAAATTTCTGGAGTGTTATTAATTTGCTAGATAAATGGTTATCTTACTTTTGGAAATAAAGAAAATTTAGCAAAACATTCCGGTGGTTCATAACTACAAACTCTCCAAGTGCTAATTTTTATAATGTCTGGTTTTTCAAATTTTGTTTTGAAGATAGGGTCCAGTAAACCCAAGGAAAAAAATAAGAATAATGTATCAAGGTCACATAGGAAATAGTTGGTACACTCAAATTAGCTTAAAGGATTGAATACAAAGATGAATGGGTTATAGGCAAACCACAAAGTACAGTAACCTGAGATCAGTAATACAGTAATTATTTTTATCCCTAGGCCTGAAGGGATAAGAGAAAGGAACAGTTTTTGGAACTTCGAAGGAAAAAATTTATAGAGAAGGCCAACTTGAGAGGAGCAATAACATCTGGTTGGAGGGATACTGCCAGGGTGACTTCTCAGGGAGAGGTTGGGAATAAACACCCTAATGTCACTATCTGCTCTCATGCCTCACCCTTGGGATTCCCCCATTGGCTGAACCTAACCAGAAGTACCAGGCCAAGGAGCCCACGATGTGGTCTGTGCAGGTCAGCTTTCTGAGGCAAAAGCATGGTGCAGAAAGGTGGAAAGGTCTAAGGAGGCAAATGAGAGGTATCCAGCTCATGTAACTTATGATTTTTGCCCAAAGTTGAAAATAAAGTCTTTAATAATAAGTTTTTCTTTTTACAGGTTTGAGAAATACAGACATAGGCTAGCCATGAATAAGATTGCAATTTTGTAGTGGGATTTTTGCTTTACCTGAAGTTTAAGAACAGAGTAAAATTAGAAATGTATGTTAAAGAAAATACTGGAGAAGAATAAATGAAACAAGATGGGATTGGGAGGGAGACAAACCATAAGTGACTCTTAATCTCACAAAACAAACTGAGGGTTGCTGGGGGGAGGGAGGTTGGGAGAAGGGGGTGGGATTATGGACATTGGGGAGGGTATGTGCTTTGGTGAATGCTGTGAAGTGTGTAAACCTGGTGATTCACAGGCCTGTACCCTTGGGAATAAAAATATATGTTTATAAAAAATAAAAAATTTAAAAAGTTTTAATAGTGCTAAGGTTGGGGAAAAAAAAAAGAAAATATTTTAAGACAGTGTTTTTCTCCCTTTTGATGATAGAATAACCCTTGCCATATTAACCTATAGTGATGCTAGATTATTGCCAGGATCCTTTTCAGGGAATGTGAAGAATTAAGTAGTGAAACCCTAAGGATCCTTGGACCATGTTTTGAAAATCTCTGCTTTCAGGAAAGGCTTACTGCAGTGGGTCTTAATTTCTCTAAGATCTTGAGAGCAGATACTTCTCATTTAAAGGTGTACTGAGGACAGACATTTCTCTTGATTGGTAATCTATCCGCATTTTATAAATGAAGAAATCAAAACTCAGATTCTGATGCTCACTCAAAAGCTTGCTTAGCCATGGACAATTGCAGATCCAGGACTAAACTCAAAACTTCCTATTCCCTACAGTACTTTGATGAACAAAGTTGTTCATGGTCACTTCTCTTCATTATTCTAGACACCTACATTCAGAAAACCAAGAAGCTCTACATTGACAGCCGTGCTCGGAGAAACCTAGGCTCTATCAACACTGAATTGCAAGATGTGCAGAGGATCATGGTGGCCAATATTGAAGAAGTGTTACAACGGGGAGAAGCACTCTCAGGTATGTAAAGCATTAAGAGTCCTCCTATAGACAAGGATAGCTTATTTTGGGATACTTTTTTTTGCTGTCAGATTCTGTCTAGCACTATTAAGAAATCACCTCTTAGAGACAGATTACAGTATAAGACTTCCAATATAATATTTTTCCCTAATATGATTAGTTTTTATTGAGTTGGAACATTGTGATGGTCTCATTCCATATCAGAAGCAATCACTGCTTCCAATATATTTACAACATTGAATATTTACAGAAATACATAAGGGAAATAAAAGAAGAATGAGAGGAAATTGTCAAAGATTTATTGCCGTGGTTTTCTGGCTAGCCACTTTGGGAGACTTTGTTGCTGTCAGATCAAATGTCATAAAAGGCCATGCATGCATTCCTCTGCTGAAAAACTTAACATTTGTGACTACAAGATAAGATCTAGTCTCTAGTCTCGTTTCTTTTCTTTTTTTTACATTTTTATTTATTTATTTTTAATTTCGGTGTTCCAGAATTCATTGTTTATGCACCACATCCAGTGCTCCATGCAGTATGTGCCCTCCCTAATACCCACTACCAGGCTCACCCAACCTCCTACCTCCCCTTCAAAACCCTCAGTTTGTTTCTCAGAGTCCACAGTCTCTCATGGTTCGTCCCCCCCTCCAGTTTTCCCCAACTCACTTCTCCTCTCCATCTCCCATGTCTTCCTTATGCTCCACAAATAAGTGAAACCATGTGATAATTGACTCTCTCTGCTTGACTTATTTCACTCAGCATAATCTCTTCCAATCCTATCTATGTCAATACAAAAGTTGGGTATTCATCCTTTCTGATGGAGGCATAATACTCCATAGTGTATATGGACCACATCTTCCTTATCCATTCATCCATTGAAGGGCATCTTGGTTCTTTCCACAGTTTGGCGACTATGGCCATTGCTGCTATGAACATTGAGGTACAGATGACCCTTCTTTTCACTACATCTGTATCTTTGGGGTAAATACCCAATAGTGCAATTGCAGGGTTATAGGGAAGCTCTATTTTTAATTTCTTAAGGAATTTCCACCCTGTTTTCCAAAGTGGCTGCACCAACTTGCATTCCCACCAACAGTGTAAGAGGTTTCCCCTTTCTCCACATCCTCCCCAGCACTTGTTGTTTACTGTCTTGTTAATTTTGTCCATTCTAACTGGTGTAAGGTGATAGCTCAATGTGGTTTTGATTTGAATCTCCCTGATGGCTAGTGATGATGAACATTTTTTCATGTGTCTGTTAGCCATTTCTGTGTCTTCTTTGGAAAAGTGTCTATTCATACCTTCTGCCCATTTTTTGACATTGATTATCTGTTTCGTGTGTGTTGAGTTTGAGTAGTTCTTTATAGATCTTGGATATCAGCCCTTTGTCCATACTGTCATTTGTGGAATATCTTCTCCCATTCCATGGGTTGCCTCTTTGTTTTGTTGACTGTTTCCTTTGCTGTGCAGAAGGTTTTGATCTTCATGAAGTCCCCAAAATTCATTTTCGCCTTTGTTTCCTTTGCCTTTGGAGACATATCTTGAAAGAAGTTGCTGTGACCAATGTCGAAGAGGTTACTGCCTATGTTCTCCAGGATTCTGATGGATTCCTGCCTCGCGTTGAGGTCTTTTATCCATTTCAAGTTTATCTTTGTATGTGGTGTAAGAGAATGTTCAAGTTTCGTTCTTCTATGCATAGCTGTCCGGTTTTCCCAACACCATTTATTGTAGAGACTGTCTTTTGTCCACTGTATATTCTTTCTGTTTTATTGAAGATTATTTGACCATAAAGTTGAGGGTCCTTATCTGGGCCCTCTACTCTGTTCCACTGGTCTATGTGTCTGTTTTTGTGCCAGTACTATCCTCTCTTGGTGATCACAGCTTTGTAGTAAAGCTTGAAATCAGGCAACATGATGCCCCCAGTTTTGTTTTTCTTTTTCAGCATTTCCTTAGCAGTTCGGGGTCTCTCCTGGTTCTATACAAATTGTAGGATTGTTTGCTCCAGCTCTTTGAAAAATGCCAATGGATCAACTTACATTTCATTTTTACTGCGTGCTTATAGTATGCAAGGCATTTTGTTCTCTGTAATGGAAGATAAGGAGATTGCAAACTTCTTTCATGCTCTCTAATTCACAAATGTTCTGCCTCAGCCCAGTCAGCTTCCTCACCATCCCAGACTTGTTCTTTTAAGATCCAGATGAGGACTATCTCTTCCAAGAAGCCTTCCCTGATTCTGATAGCCCACATCACATTAATCTTTTTTGTCCTTTAAACTCTTAAGACACTTAGCTATGTAACAGTTTTTTTAAGCACATATGGGTGTGTACACGTATATGTATACCTGTGTACTTAACTAATTTGCCTTAAAATACATGTATATTTACCTAATGTTTAAATGTTACCTCAGTATTTAATGTACTCTTTAAATGTAATATGTATGTATTTCATATCTATTTCATATACTTGATTTATTTCTTTCACAGTAATGACCACAAATCATTGCCTTAGTGAGTATTTCATGAACTCAGCCTTGTGATGTTATTCGTGGGTAGATGCGTTTTCCTTTATAATGAACTGCAGATTGTAACCTTCATGGTAGTTGTTCCAGCAAATAGCTTCACACTCTTTAAACATCAAATTTTGGATGAATGAGTCTATAAATTTTCCTCATAACAGTCTTACTGTTTCTTCCTGGGATAAGAGAGACCAGAACAGGAATTTTTCTTTATATCAAAAGTGTATATATGGTCAGTTTATCAAGTGTAAAAGGATTCTCTTCTAGTGCTAGCTGATTGGAAAAGAAGACAGTTGACCTTTGAACAGCATGGGGGTCAGGAACTCTGTATAGAACTTTTGACTTCCTAAAAACTTAACTACTAATAGCCAACTGTTGACTGGAAGCCCTCCCCTTAACATAAACAGCCAGTTAACATGTTATTCTGTATGTTACACATATTATATACTATATTCTTACAAGTAAGTTAGAGAAAAGAAAATGTTGTTAAAATCGTAAGAGAAAATACATCTATAGTATTCTATTAAAAAAATTCATGTATGGGGCACCTGGGTGGCTCAGTGGGTTAAAGCCTCTGCCTTCATCTCAGGTCATGATCTCAGGGTCCTGGGATCGAGCCCGGCATCAGACTCTCTGCTCAGCAGGGAGCCTGCTTCCCTCTCTCTCTTTCAGCCTGCCTCTCTACCTCCTTGTGATCTGTCTGTCAAATAAATAAATGAAATCTTAAAAAAAAAGATTTAAAAAAATTCATGTATGGAAGTTGAGAGGCAATGTGGGGGTTTAGAGGGTAGGAAAGGAATAAATGAAACAAGATGGGATCAGGAGGGAGACAATAAGACAATAAGAGACTCTTACTCTCACAAAAACAAACTGAGGGTTGCTGGAGGTAGGGGGGATAGGGAGAGCGTGTTTGGGTTATAGACATTGGGGAAGGTATGTGCTTTGGTGAGTGCTGTGAAGTGTGTAAACCTGGTGATTCACAGACCTGTACCCCTAGGGCTAATAATACATTATATGTTAATAAAAAAATTATTTTAAAAAATTCATGTATAAGTGGAATGTGCACAGTTCAAACCCATGTTGTTTAAGGGTTACCTGTACGTTTCTAATATTAATAACTTCATCTGATTGGGAGGATAAGAAACATTGTCATTGTCACAAAGTAATTTATAGGTAGCATAAGGGAAGAGACATCACTTGAACCCTTTGTGTTAGGCAATATGGTAGGGGGACTTTATTATTTTATTTATTTATTTTTATTTTTTAAAAGGTTTTATTTATTTATTTGTCAGGAACAGAGAACACAAGCAGGGGCAGAGGCAGGCACAGGGAGAAGCAAACTCCCTGCTGAGCAAGGAATGAGACATGGGACTCAATCCCAGGACCCTGGGGTCATGACCTGAGGTGAAAGCAAATGCTTGACTGAGCCACCTAGGCATCTCATGGGACTATATCTTTTTAAAGATTTTCTTTATTTATTTGAAAGAGAAAGAGAGTGAAAGTGTGAACTGCGGGAGGGATAGATGGAGAGAGAGAGAGAGAATCTCAAGCAGATTTTACATTGAGCACGGAGCCTGACATGGGGCATATCCCATGACCCGGAGATTATGATCCAAGCCAAAATCAAGGAGTCAGATGCTTGACTGAGCCATCCAGGCACCCCAGGGGGACTTTACATATATCTTACTCATGCTTTAAAGTAATCTCTTGTGAATTGGGTGGAATCAAACCAGTTTTACAGATAAAGAAGCAGACTCAGAAAAGTTAGGTATCTTGCTTTTAGTCACACTGCTAGTGCCTGACAAAATTCATTGGCCTCTGCAGATCCTTGTCCATCTTCAGTGTGTGATAGTTTTAAATGGATATATAAACAACAAGAGCTGTTAAATGTAGCAGAAAGTAGATGATGTGAAGTGAACAGGGAAGACTTCTTGAATTTTGATAGACCAGGAAGAAGTGAAGAGTGGTATTTTAAGAGGGAGGAATAAAAAGCATATCTGAACAGAGCATATCTGAAGGATAGTGAAAGGATTAGCCTACCTCAAAAAATGTTTTCTTCCTCTTTAACTTCTTCATAATAAGAATCCATCTTTTATGTCTTCTTTCTCTAATTTTTTAAAAGATTTACTTGTTTATTTGAGAGAGGGAGAGAGAGGGCATGTGATGGAGAGGGGCAGAGGGAGAGGGAAGAGAGGGAGAGGGAAGAGAGTCCCCAGTGGACTTTGTATTGAGTGCAGACCCCACTGGGGGGCTTGACCCCAGGACCATGAGATCACGACCTGAGCTGAGACCAAGAATTAGTTGCCCAACCATCTGCACCACCCAAGTGCTCCTCTAATTTTTTTTTAAAAGATTTATTTATTTATTTTAGAGAGGGAGAGAGAGAGAGTGATCAGGGATGAGGGGGAGAGGGAGTCTTTTGGGGGATGGAGGGCAGCAAAGCAAGGTTTATTGAGCAAGAGTGAAGTGATAGTACAAGGCTCCCAAGGAGGGAGGGGACCTAAATGGGTTGCCCAGAGAGAGAGGGTCTTAAGCAGACTCCCTGCTGACCACGGAGCTCAACATGGGGCTTAATGTCATGATCCGAGATCACAAACTGAGTCGAATCAAAAGTTGGACGCCTAACCACCTGCACCACCCAGGCACCCCTCTTTCTAATTTTTGGTTTTAGAGCTAGCCTGCCGTGCTTTTAAGACCTAAGTAGCTCCTGTGGGTTCTTTCAGCAATATAAAATTATGCCCATTTTTACTGCCTAAAATAGCTGTTTCTTTTAAGCCGTGGGTTTTGTTTTTTCATTTAGGTCTGTCATTCTATTAGACTGTAAGTTCCCCAAATAGAGGGGTCGTGTATGTTGTGATCATCATTGTATCTTTCAGCACTTTCCTTGGTGCCTGTAACAAATATTTGCTCAGTGACTTCTCCCATCGGTGGCTTTGTCTTCACAATATCATGTATTCTAAATGTTCCTGTGTAAAGGAATTCTCCCAACTATTGTTTATTTCATATGACTTAATATTGTTCTGCTGATTGCTAAATCACTGACTATTGCCAGACTCTGTTTTGGGCACTGGGGATATAGCAGTAGACATAGTAGTTAAGAACCTCTATCTAGTAGAGTGTCCATTTTAGTAGACTGGCTGGAAAGATTCCCCACAGCATTGTCATGGTTATTTCTCATCTCCTAAATTTTCTTATGTGACTGTTTTTCTTACAGGACAAATTGCTAATTTAGAAGTGGCTATCATTCTTTTATCATTAAGTAATAGCACATTTCTCAATCAACTCAGTCTCTATTAAGCAACTCCAAATATTCCAGAAGTATTCCCTAAGGAAGAACAAATTCATATTGCAAAATAGTTTTTTTCCAAAAATTTAAAGAACTAAAATGATCAGAATTCATTTATATCACACTGAGAATTTGTTTGTATTATTAAAATATGTCATGTATTTTAGTCCAGTCTCGTTGCTTCTCTAAGTGCTCACGTAACAGTTATAGAAGGCAGTTACATTATACATGTCCTTTGTGAAAAACAAAACTTTGCAAAAGTTTCTAAAAAGCTTAATTTAGTAGGTATTGGTGGTTTTCCAGCAACTGTGATTATATTTTAGTTAAAAGACAACTTTTCTGTGTCTGTTGAAATATAATTTCTAGTAGCATCATAATAGTTTTTACCGTGTAGAGAATCTTGGGAATTTGGTAGCAGCCACCATTAAGATATAGCTCAATACTCAGCTTCTGATTAATTGAATTTTCTGGTCAGTTGAGTCTTATCTTACATGGATTATCATTTTTCAAGGGATGAGAGAATATGACTTAGACCATTAAAAAATGATGAAGATGTTTATCATCAACTAACACTTCTCAAAGGCTTATCATATCCAAGGATTATGTTCAGTTTACAGCTGTTCTCATGTACCTATAATCCTGTGGTACAGTTAGTGTTGTTATCCTCATTTTATAGATGATGAAACTGGGTCTTAGTAGAGACTAAGTGAATTGACCAATGTCCCATGGCGGGTGTAGCTGAGATTCGAACCAAAGACTCTAAGACCAGAGCCAGTACTCTTAACCACCTCACTGTACAATCTCAAGAATTTGAACTTAATTTAGTCTGGTAACTTTAAAATGCAGTGTAGTTTTTACAGTGCATCAGGGTCATAGGCTAACCCTTAAAATAAAAACTATGTAAGCTTCATGGTTGTTTGGTATGGTCCCATTCGTTTAAGTTATTTTTATGCTTAGTACATTAGACAGAATACTTCAGGGACTAATTACTGTTTTCCCTTTTTCCTCTTTGACAGCATTGGATTCAAAGGCTAACAATCTGTCCAGTCTGTCCAAGAAATACCGCCAGGACGCGAAGTACTTGAACATGCGTTCCACTTACGCCAAACTTGCAGCAGTCGCTGTATTTTTCATCATGTTAATAGTGTATGTGCGATTCTGGTGGCTGTGAAGTAATGAATGCAGTCACTGGCAAGGGTGAACTTAGACCCCGGCAGGTGTATGTTTTCAGGAAGCTGAGCTCGCAGAGATGTGTATTAGAATTCCAAGTGGAACTTCTGCCTCTAAAGACCTTGCAAGGAAAGACATGCCCTGAAAATGAAATGTTACACCTCATTTGATGAAGCTTACCCCTTTGTAGAAAGCCTCTTTTGGGGGCAGAGGCTTTCTCTGGGTGCTAGGCTGTATACATTAGGGAACAGTAGATTGTTTTATTTTGTTTTTTCCCTCCCAGTGTCTTTACATTTTTAAACAGCACTGAGTGGGGCATTTTCTTTCTCTAATGGAGTCATCAGTGATATCTTGCTTAGCCAACCTGTGCTAACAACAGGCTGAAATTCCTTCAGAGAAGGCAGCCCATTGGGAAGTTTTATGCCTCTATCTAATCAACATTCCTTTTGTTGGTGACATTTGTGATTTTCAGTTTTTGATGGCCTTGTAAACAAGACTCCACTATGTGAAGGTTAATTGCTGTGCTACAAAGATCTTGTCTGTTCGCCCCTATAGGAAGTTAACTTTTGTTGTTTTCCTTTTATGACATTTTGCTTATTGCACAACTGCTTTAGGGTTAAATGAATTATATTAAGATGCCTTGAAATTATATTATAGCACTCCTTGATTAAGAAGCTAAAGTGTTTTCTGTCATTTACTCCTTAAAAGACTTAAATTTAGTTTGGGACATTCTTAATTTTATCTTTCAGCATCCGGTTTATATTAATAGAAGATTAAGTACAGCATACAGATAGCCAGAGTCCCCCGACTTAATGGGAAGAAAGGCCCAGCCTGTCACTACAGTTTTGTCCTGCCCCTTCTTTCTTTCTCCACTGTAGTTTTCCCCACTCTCTTTCCCTCCTGCTGACATTTTAAAAATTTCTCTGCACCCAGTAGTTTCATGTCCATAGGCATCCTCTCAGGATATTCTCAAATTTCAAAATGGAAAATGTTTAGCCGTGTAGTTAGATTTAAATTTTTATAGAGCATCTACTCAAACTACTAAATACCTTTATCTGAGAAAGTCTCTGTGAACACCTCATACCTACTTCAGTTTATGTAAATTCTCTGAGAATGTTCTAAAGGTAGATAACTCATTTAAGTGGCTTCTATTAACAAATAAAAGTACCTGTGATTTTTCCCTTTTTTGCTCAGGGATGATGGGGATTTCCTTTTACCTTCTGAGGTAGAATTTTTTAAATGGGGAGAATAGACCTTTTAAATTATCACAAGGGTCTACAATATAACCTAGAATTTACATATACTGCAAATATTTCTTTAAGTTGTACAAGAAAATGAGCCAACTTCTTACTTCTTAACATCTTTGGAGAGAGAACTTTAACGAGTAAACAATTTTATAACTAAGGATCATCAAAGCTACTGTCTTGATTCCTGGTAGAGAAAAAAAATTCTATTACCTTAATAACAAAGCAAGGAGAAGTGGCTTATTTTGTTTCTGATAAATTTACAGAACTAGAATAACATTTTTTCTTTCCGATTTGGACCTACGTCTGCCAATTGGAGTATGTGTGCATGAAATATGAAGTTACTTTTTATAGAGAATAAGGGCTTTTAAGTCCCTACAAGGCTTGTCCCTAGAGTAATGATGTTGGTAATAAAAGCCTGAAAGTCTGAAAACCTTAGTGGAACCATAGGATTTGGTTCTTCTATAGGAGTGGAGAGTGGCAGCTCGTTGTTGAGAGTTGCATGCAGCAACCAAGTGGCCAGCAATGAAATAAATACTTCTAGAATGTTCCCTTCAGTGTGAAGTTTTGTTATATAGTTATTTTGTGTACATGAAGCTTCCTGGGTACATTTCTGCCAAACTCACTGGGTTAATTAAAAAATGAGGATGGCGGCAGAATGATGAAGAAAGGAATGAGAAAGTGGTTTAATGTTAATGATGGTAGAAAAATGAGAACAAGACTGTCATGATGTGGCTCCCACTTCTGTTCTTTATGGGAGGTAGCAGGAAGATGTGACCAGATGAAATGTGTCCGTAACCAATGAGGCATGTAAAACAGGATGTGATAAATGCTATCTAGTGTTATTGGGGGCACATTAAGGAAGGACACCTAATTTACTTTGGGAAGAAGTGTGATAAGAAAAGGAGAATGAGGTATTCCAGACAGAGTCAATAGTTTGTGCAATAGCATGAGTAAAAGAGTAAGACCCATACTGGGTATGGTAATTAGCTTGGTTCAGCTTAACTTACTGGGTAAGTTTGGGCAGTTGAGACTTGAGGAAGAAGAATCAGACTGGTAAGTTGTAATAAAAAAAACTTGTAATAAAAAGACTTGTCTAAGGAGTTTAGACCACACTAATGTCAGTGGCAAGAGATGGCATCAGATTTATGGTTTCAAATGATCTTTCTGGCCAAAGTATAAAACGTGTTTTAGGGATAAGCCTGAAAGTAGGGAGACAAAACTGAGGAGCCATCAGAAGTAGAACGAGGCATAGGAGGCAGGTTTCCAGTGATTTTCAAGAAAAGAGTTATCCCAGGTACCAAGTAAATTTAGTATTGACAATGTTGGCTTTGTTTGGAGCTTATATCTCACATTCACGAGTCAAAGTAAGTACTGTTTATACCATATGAGTGAAGAAACTTTACGGGGGATATTTCTCTTAAGGCACAGAAGAGTTAGTGATTTGCCTGAAACTGCAGAGCTAGAAAATGATGGAACTGAGATTTGAACCTAAGCAGTTGGTCTCCAGAGTCTGTATTTTCTCCGCTCTACTGTACCACTGAGAGATCAAAATAAGTACCAAAAATGTATTTTGAATTTTATAGTTAAGCAACTTCATCCTGCCGGCAGAGGTTATTCCAGGGGAGTGGGCCAGAAGTCCTATTGCAGTGGGCTGAGCATTGTGTGAACCACTGGGACCTAAAGGTGCAGAACTCATTTTAGAAAGTAAGTTTTCTGGTTGTCATGACATTGGACTTCATAACATGCTTTTATTAAGAAGTCTCACAAATGTTAAAGTGTAATAATATTTGGCACATTCTACATACATCTGTTCATTTAAATGTTTAGTGGCTATTAAGCTTTTTGGAGAACCTTGAAAATCTGATGAAAGGTGTGTGCCTTTATGCCCAGAAAGATGTTCAGTGTACATGCATACATGCATGCATGAAGTGAGTATTCAAGAACTCTACAAAGTCTATTCATGCTGTAGTGGTCCCTGATCCCCATTTAGGAACTCTCCAGATGCATAAAAGTGGAACTCAAAGGTAAGTACCCAGAAGCCTTGAAAACTGTCCAGCTATCGTGACTTGGAAGATTTCTACAGTTTGTACTAACTTTGTGGATGAGATGTATTCTTGAGAAATTGTGTATCCTATCCCCAAATTCTATCAAATATTTTCCTGTAATACATTCAGGGATCTGGTTCCACAGAAAAACTAAAAATTTGGTCCCAGTTCCTCAAAAATCATAGTTAAGGATCTTAAATTTTAGCTTTTCTACTTTTATCACTGGGAAGTCTTGCAAAAGCAAATGAAAACAAATGGATCATTCCTGCATACATGGCATTTAATAATACATGTGTAAGAAAACATCATCTGAATTCCCATCTTCTTGGGAGTTTTCATAACTCAGGGCTTGAATGTTGGTGACCACACAAGGAAGGCTTTTGGTTGCTGTAATCAATGACACTGACAGCCCCACCAGCTTGTCTTCAGACAGCTCAGCAACAAGGCGAAGAGTAGTGGTTATATAGGTGTTCCTACTATAATTGCACATTAACTGCTTGGACTCCTTACTACTTTCCTTTTACATCGCCCTTTTAAACTCAGTACTACCGTGTTAATGCCAGAAATTTAAGAGCTAATTGTACCCCTATTTCCTGTGGTAAGATTGTCAGTTTGCTTTCCTAGTCTGGCCCCACCGGATCATTCCAGACTACTTTTCCTCTCCTCATCACCTCTTATTTCAGTCCACCAAATTATCTAGCTTTCTCTAAACAGTAGAGCACTTTGCCTTTGCCTTGGCTCATGCCTGCCTTCTCCCCAGACGTGGTTTTTTGGTTTTGGTTTTTTTTTTTTTTTTTTTTGGTACCTTACCCCTATCCTTTCCACTCTCAGTCTACTGAAGTTCTGCTTTTCTTTCAAAGACCCAGCTCTATAGTCTTCTTTGTAAATCCTTCCCAACATTGTCATGTCCTCCCTCCCACCAACTTGGAAGAAGCTATGGATTCATCCTCACATAGCAACTTGTTCATATTTCTGGCATAGAACCTACAAACTTAAAATATAGAGTGTTCTTATCACCGCTGTGTGCTTTGTGAGGGCCCTGAGGAAGATACCAGTTGTTATTCATGTGTTTTAAATCCTTGGCATGTGATACAAATGCAGATATGGAGGCACTAGGCAAATATTTGCAGAATGAGTAAATCAACCTAAAAAATTTATGCAAAAGTTTTCTGGAAATGGGCTGCTCTGGAAGTCATGTATATGCACATATTTTAAATGAAAGAAGGAGAAAGCCAAAGAGGGATGAAGTGATATAGGCTTAATAAGGGATGGAAAGAGGGCTGCCTGGGTGGTTCGGTCAGTTAAGCGTCCGGCTCAATTTCAACTCAGGTCACGATCTCAAAAGTTGGTGAGATCAAGCCCCACAATGAGCCCTACGTTGGACTCTGAGCTGGGTATGGAGCCTGCTTGAGATTCTCTCCCTCTCCATCTGGCCCTCCTCACCTCCCCACTCCCCACACACCTTAAATAAAGGATGAGAAGGGGAAAAGACAAATGAAAAAGAAGACAAAATCAGGGAATAGCAGAAAGATTCTAGCAATATATGGTGAACACACTGGAAAAAAGAAGAGAGAACACGAAATTGATTCTTCAGGGCAAAAACAATTGGAAGGTAAGGAGAAGAGAGAGAAGAAATTAAGATGTGGAGACATTCGACTTGAAGAGAAAGTTAAGAAGTCAAATATACTGGCAGATCTCAGTCCGGAAATGTTTTCAGTTTGTCACAGAGGCATCATGCTTGCATGTTGTGTGGATTATGTTAAGCAAGCTTTTTCATGTCACTTAACCTCTTGCCAAATTGTTATCTGAAAAAGTGACTCCAGATAAATACCTTGACCACCATGCCCTATAAAGTAAGTATTTTACCATGCTAGAATTAAGAAACTGGTTTGGGTCTTCTGGGTGGCTCAGTCAAGTTAAGCATCCAATTCTTGATTTCAGCTCAGGTCATGATCTCAGTCACGAGTTTTAGCCCCATGTGGGACTCTGTGCTCAGTGTGAAGTCAGATTCTCTCTTTCTCTGCCCCTCCCCCTACTTGCGTGCACTTTCTAAATAATGCATACATAAATAAATAAAATCTTAAAAATAACCTTAAAAAAAGAAATGGGGTTAAAGCATAGTTGTGACCAACTG
Organism: Mustela nigripes; assembly: GCF_022355385.1. Classification (NCBI taxonomy): domain Eukaryota; kingdom Metazoa; phylum Chordata; class Mammalia; order Carnivora; family Mustelidae; genus Mustela; species Mustela nigripes. The sequence goes on along the minus strand of NC_081570.1, from coordinate 103,109,428 downwards.
ATGGCAGTTTGCAAACTTCTCCCAGGGATTCCCTTGTAAGTAGTGTGGGTAGGCAGTGAGGTTTGATGGGCTGGGCATGCAGAGGAAGATAGTAAGACCTATGGAAGTAAGGACTGAGGAGCATATTTATATGCCTTTTTTTTTTTTTTTTTTGGTTTGGCTATTTACATTAATATGGAAAGCATGTTATTTGCACACTTAGAACTTTAGAATAAAAGTACTTTGACTCTCAAACTGGTTTTTGATTGTTTTCATCTTTTTTTTCCATCTTTACTTTTTCTTTCATTTTTCTCAAAGCTCAGTTTTCCCCCATAGCAGAGTTGGAACTTAATACTAAAGAGTGCTTGCTAAAGAATCTTGGAAAAAAAAAAAAAAGATGCTAAACAACTTTTGAGCAAAAGTTTAAGAACTTCTGCTATAGCCCATCTGCTTGCTTGTGGGATTTATGTAGATCTGTTTGTTTTTGTCGTTTTGCCTATAATGACAGTGTAGCCTTGCTAGAATTATACACAGAACAGTATATTTATTTTTATCAGTTAGCTAAACAGTGTAGTGTAAAATGGATAGAGAAGAAGGATAGAGATTTATATGAAACCACAACAGACACAAACTACCCTCACATGCCGAAGTGGTCTGAGCAGGGGCGGGGGCGGGGGTTGGGAGGAGAGTGGGGAAAGTTAGAAAATACTGAACCGAGAGCCAAGGAGACTTGGTTTCTAAACCCAGCTTGCCAGTCCATAGCAGTTAAGACTTCAGGTTACTTAAACACCTGTGCCTCAGTTTCCCATAGTTGGAAAATGGGAATGATACCTGCTTCAGCTACTTTAAGTGGACTATTTGAGGATAGAAGGAGGCAAAAATGCAATAAGGGTCGTGAAGATTCTATGAACCATAAAGTGACTTATAAGTACCACACTGTATCACTGTTATCATTACTGTTCTGTCAAGAGAAGCATTGGTGATCAGCGCGATTCTGCTTGTTTCTGTGGAAACTAACGACCTTGTTCTGTAATAATTTTAGTACTGATGGGGCAGTTTCCTGCCTGGTCTTGTGTTGAAGTATTTAGGAACCCATAGGCAGGTCCATTTCTCGGGCTATGATTTCATGTTCCCAGAAGAGGGCAGCAAAACTCCAGTCTGAACACTGCTACTTCCTCAATGTGTCTAAGGTATTGTTTCCTTGAGAGGAAAACTACTACACTGTCAAGAGTAGCCTTTAAAAAATGATGGTCTTTAAGTGACAGGCAAGGCAAATCTCAATGCTATAAATGAATGCCATAACAAAAATTCACACATTTTAAATAAGTTTTTTGCCTTTTCTCTGTCCTCTGAGGAAAATAATTTGGGCTATTTCTTTAATCTCGGTTTAATGATTTGACCTGTACAATCAAAAACCTTTAGCTGTGTTTTTCCATATAACCCCAGATTTTTAGATCTCAACATAATAGCACCGGTTCTTAAATAATTTTTTCTAAACAAGAAGAAAGTAAGTTGTTCAGGCCTGATTCTTTCCACTTAAGATGCCTGGCTAAGTCCAAAGAACAATTCCCAATAGTGTCCAAACATGGCTGTCATAACATGCATCTGTGTCATTTGGAGCAAATGTCATCTGTATCTAATATTTCTCATTCTTTCATTATTCAAATTTGTTTTAAAAGATCCTTGGGCTTTTATACCTTGTAAGAACATCAGCAGCTAATATTTGAACAGTTTAAAAAAAAAAAAATTTTTTTTGAGAAAGAGTGTGAGCAAGGAGAGGGATAGAGGAGGTTGGAGAGAGAGAATCTCAAGCAGACTCAAGCAGGCTCCATGCTCAGCACAGAGCCCGACCTAGGGCTCCATCCCAGAACCCTGGGATCATGACCTGAGCCAAAATCAAGAGTTGGATGCTTATCCAACTGATGCTCACCCAGGCGCCTCGAACTCTCCTTAAATAGCATGGTAGGGTGCTTTTCTACATGTTTTCTACATGTTTCCATGTATGTTGCGCCTCGAACTCTCCTTAAATAGCATGGTAGGGTGCTTTTCTACATGTTTTCTACATGTTTCCATGTATGTTGATAGTCACTATTCCCATCTTACAGATGAATTTTCTCCTCTGTGATTGGAGAAAATTTTGCTTGAAGAGAAAAGTGCAGGTGGAGCACCCCACCCCCGCCACCCCATGGCAAGAGAGTCCTGAGGTGGGTATTTTCTCTCCCCTAATTGGTGGTACAAGAGCCAATTCTGAACCTGATCCTTTTTTTGTGTGCTTTACTATAATTAGAGATTGGGTAGAAAGGCTTTCAGGTAATGTTTTTCAATCCCTTCTGCTTTTGTCTGCTCATTGCTAGCTCTGCTTTTCTGAAAGAAAAAAAAAGAAGAGAAAAAAGCTACTCAGTTTCCCACTCCACTCCTCTACCACCACCCCTCAAGTCAGAGTTCTCGTCCCTACCCAGCTAAACCTCTTCCTGTTCTTAAGAATTGCATCACATTCTTGGCTTAATGTAGACCAACGCCCCCACACTGGCACCAGGGAGTGTACAGGCCTTCTTTATTGGTTGAGAGTTCTCATCTGGTGAGCATAGAGTAAGTCACCCACTTCCTGACTTCCAGCCCTGGCTGAATTTGCCTTTGGAAAATAAAATATTCCTTGGCTTTTTGTTTGTTTGCTTGTAAACACCCTTCACTTCTGCCCTATCCTGGAATGAGGAAGATTTTACCAAGAAGGTAAAGTGTGGAAGGGCATTTGAGGGTGAGGGGATAGTCTGCACATCTTGCTGTTTCTAATTCTTCCCTTCTCCCCCTCTTAAACACAGACTAATCTGGCACTGGCTCCCCCTGTATGGAAGGGGCTTTCATTATGGACAACAATGCCCCCCCCCATTACTAGATCTGGTGGATATATCAGTCTTTATCTTACCTGACATGGAGCAGAAACTGACACCATTAATCTCCTTGACAGACTCACTGTCTTCCTGTGGTTTCCACACACTATTATTTTTTTTCCTACCTTCCTCGTGGATCTCAGGCAGCCTTTGCAAGCTCTTCTTGGTGTTCCTCAACACCCTGTCCTATATCAGCCTGTCTTCCCTCCACACACTCTCTGAGAAATCTCCTGTCTTCCATGGCTTTATGAGATTTACATGCCAGGTGACTCCCAAATCTCCACCTGCCCTGAACTCCAGACAAATATAACAACAAAAATATAACTAATATAACAACAATAATAACCTTTATCTCTCACTGGATATTCCTGAAGCCATGTTAATCAACTCACTTCCTCAGACCATTCTTCTTCTAATGTTCCTTTTCCTACACCATAACACCCACCCATTGCTCTAGCCAGAAATCTGGGATTCATCTTTTTTTGTTTTGTTTTATTTTTAAATATTTAATTTATTTATTTGACAGACAGATATCACAAGTAGTCAGAGAGGCAGGCAGAGAGAGAGGAAGGGAAGCAGGCTCCCTGTCGAGCAGAGAGCCCGATGCGGGGCTCGATCCCAGGACCCTGGGATCATGACCTGAGCCGAAGGCAGAGGCTTTAACCCACTGAGCCACCCAGGCGCCCCTGGGATTCATCTTTGACTTCTCTTTTGTTCGTTCTCTCTACTTCTTTGAATCTATACCCACTTATTCTCATCCTCACCAGGCTTAAATAATCACCTCTGGACTTTTGCAAGTCTTTGCAGTTTTCCTGCCTCTAGTTTTTCTCCCCTTGGATCATTTTTCACCAGCTACCAGGAGATTTTTATACATGCGCTTCTGGTGAATTCACCTCCTCCATTTAAAATCATTTAGTTCCTTCCCACTATCCTTGGACTAGAGTCCAAATATCTTAGCATGGCTCCTAAGCTCTCCCTGGCCTGCCTAGCTGCCATCAGCCTGCACTCCACTCATGCTGGAGTCCTGTGGTACAAACACACCCAGCCTTCTCTTGCTTCTCGGCCTTCACAAATGCTTATTCTTTTGCCTGGACCTCAAACACATCTAATCTAAATTCTACCCCCAACTTGTCATTTGTCTTATTCCTGAATCAGAACTGAATGGGGATACTTAATTTTTAATTAATTCTTGAATTAAAGTTCCAGTTCACCTTATCTCACCCATAGATTTCTTATTTCTTTGAAAAATGCCTCCAAGGGTATGTTCAAATGAAAATATATTTGAGCTCATTAACTTAGGTCAGGATTGACTTTTACCATAGCCGAATATGAGCTGGAACATATTTTTTAAATTACTGGAATGTTTTCTGGATTGCTATTCATCATGACATTCTATCTGTGGAATTTTTCCTTCATTTCCAGCTGGCTTCTACCACTCTCTTTTCTCACCTCCCAGCCCTTCCTTCCCCTCGGGTTGCCCTACACTTGCCCCTCCATGGACCCAGTTTGCATGCAGCGGTAGCCGCTATGTGGCTGCGGTTTAAATAGACCTGCTCAGACTGCAACAGGAAAGCACTGAATCGAAAGCAAAGGGGAGGAAGCACAAACCGATACCCACCACAAAGCTGCTGAGTGCCCAGCATGACCCAAGCCGCACCCTCTGATGAGGAGCCTTGTGGAGGAGTAAGAAGCCACAGAGCTGAATAAATCATCAGCACCGCCTGTCCTCCACTTCCCCTGATCCAGCCTTCCTAGGTCACTCATGAGTGTCCCCAGGTCTGGCCTTAGAAGGTGGGTGATAATAGCAAAGCCACGAGAGAGAAAGAGGCTGGGGGGGGGGGGAGTCCCTGAAATTAATGACTGTGGACCCTCCGTCTCAGACACTCCCCCCACCCCACTCCCCGGTCCAGCTCTGTGTGTGGTTGTAAGGGGCTCTCTGCATGGAATGATCCCCAAATGAATGCCACCATGTTCCCTAAAAGTCCTTTGGCTACCTGCCTGACAAGCTGCTTCTCGTGGGGGCTGGAACTGTTTTTTTTTTATAAGCAAAGATCAAGTTCCTATGAGATACAATTCGAGACCTTGAAATCCACATTAACGTACACACAAGCATTTCAGATTCTTTCCTGACTTCAGTAGAGGGAGCAGGATAAAGGAACGTGATGGCACACCAAAAATATGTTCCACCTACTTTCTGATTTTGCCCCTGGCCTACCCTGCCTTTTCACACTTGTCCCCTTTGTTGTCAAAGGAGAAACTAATTCTTCAGCAGCCTGAGTTACAGGGAAGGGAGATGGGGTAGGAGCTGTGTTTAGATTTGAAACTCTGGTAAGGTTGGGAACTCCGTGGAACGCCAGAGTCTCGCAGTGGCTCATTACCTCTGGATCTGGGAAGGTGGGAGACGCCCTGCTTTTGCAGCTGGAGAAGCAGGGCACTGAGAAGAGGCTTGGTCATCTTGGTCTAGAGGAAAGGCCGCTTTGCTTGGCTGAAAGTGGGCACTGTGTCTTTATAGAGTGCCAGACACACACTTCACATAGCAGAACAGGAAGTATGGTTAGTGCAGCTGGGAGGGGAGAGAGAACTCACTGTGCACCAAGGCCATGAACTCACTTGTAGGCTTCTTTCACCGAAGTTTCCTCTCCTGTAAGTGACCAGGACTGAGTCCGGGGAGCCCTGGGGAGGAGTAAAGCACGCCTTGGGGCAAACCCTCTTCCCTTCTGCCTCCCACTTCTCCTAAGATGCTCCACTATGGCGTTCTCCTTATCCCAGAAAATTGTCCCAGATCTCGATCCTTAATGGAGTTTCGCTGGAGGAATGATAGGTACTTTGATAGGAGGGGAGGGGAACAGTTCTTCTCTTACAAGGCCAGACCCGTAAGTGGCAAAAATGTGGCTTGTGTTTTAGCTGCCCCAACAGCTGTGAGTTGGAATGGATCCCAATAAAGGAAAAAGGGAATAGAGTCTGTAGTCAGATGATTTTGTTTGGAAACTACCCTTGCCTCCCTCCCTCCTTGCCTCCTTCTTTCCTTTCGTTCTCCCTTTCAGAGAAGAAGGAGAGGGAAGTAGAGGGAGAATTGGAACCTCCTCATAGCTCAAAGGGATGCTACAAGCTTCCCAACCAGACTGCCTGCCCAGAGTTTGCCGGCTGTCTTGAGTGGTCAAGGACATCCCTCTTATTAAACCCTCGAGTTGTGTGTAATAACCAGGCATGATCCAAGCTGGAAGGAGCAGGGTGACTCCGCTCCCCAGCTTGTGACCTGCCATGCTACATTACATGGCTTAGACAGGGAGAATGAACAAAAGATGTGCAAAGAAGGGGAAACAGTGAGCATGAGCTGCTTTTGAAAAAGCTTACTTAGGAAGAAGAGAGAAAGTGGCTGGAGAGCACATGAAGAATGGATTTCATTTTTTCAGACTGAGAGAGGTTGAGGTACGTTTACATACCTGAGGAGAGATCTCACTTCATTTCTAAGTTTTGATTGTCTCATCTAGGGGGGGAGAAAAGGAGAGGTTTCTAGGAAGATCAAAATTAAATGAAAATCAAACGCACAGTCATGGTGTTTACACCGCAAAGCCCTTTACACATGCTAATTATTATAACTATCATCATCTAGCATCTGTAGGGACCGTAAGCCTTGGTCACAGCTGTTCTGTCTCAGGCTTTTCTGCCCTAGATGACGGCTGCAAGGAGGAGATGGGCTCTTGAGTGGGCCGGGCCAAGCGCTGACTGTGGGGTGTGTGCAGGGTCAGGCTGACTGGGGGGTGACCTGGTGCTCGCAATGCTTTGAACTTCGGGGAGACGGTGTGTGCCTGCACAAGTGGGTGTGTCTTACTAGATACAACGACTTGCCAACGTACTCTCTAACGGTCCCGGATTCTTGTTTTAAAATTCTCATTTTAAAAAATGGACACATTTCAGATCCAACATCTCTCTAAAGAGCTTTACTTTAGGGAAAACATTTTTAGGAATTAAAAATACCCTTCTTGAGAAGCAAGACAGGTACAAATAGGACTATAAACGTGCAATTCTGCTTAGACAAAGAAGCAGTTTCCTAAAAGTTGCCCCGTGTTAATCCACGGCGTTGTTAAGAAGGGTCAACACTTTCTCTTTCCTGGCTATTGGCAGAATCGCATCATAATTGTGCTTTGATACCAACCTGGCAACAGCAGCCACGGTTCTTTTTCCCAGTCACCTACAGTGCTCACAACCTCTTACCAGGTAACTTCCATCAGTTCTACGCAGCATGATATACACACAGCGGATCAGTGGACTCTTACTCTCTTCATTACTGCTTTGCCGTTTTGCTTTGAACCATCTCACTTCCATCCCTCTAGCGTAAAGATACCCTGCAAATTCCACTCCCACATTGCCTCTCCCTTTCCCACCTGGCTTTCCGACCTTAAGACGATTTATGTCCTCATTTCTGGGTGCATCTCTTCACCTATTACTTATCATCCCTCCCCCGTCCCTCCTCTTCCCCTGACCCCTCTCTGTCTCCAGCTTTTATTACTAGCAACCCTGTAGGCCAATCCCATAACATGTTCCTTCATGCATTACACAAACTAATTTTTTGAGGGCACTGAACAGAACAGTGTGGTGTCATTTTCCAAGAACAAGCAGCCACTTTTTAAAAATAGCTGTACTGGGAGAAAACGTATACGCTGTAAAGCTCACAGATTTTAAGTGTACCGTTCAGTGGGTTCTAGTGTATAGTGTTGTGCGTCCATCCCCTTAATTAACGTTAGGACATTTTCATTATCCCAGAAAGAAACTGGTATCAGTTAACACTCACTCACTGTTTCCACTTCCCCACACCCCTTCTACTCTCCCTAATTCTAGGCAACCGCTAATCTACTTTCTGTTTCTATGGATTTGCCTACACTAAACATTTTATATAGATGAGATCACACAATAGGTGGTCTTTGGTGACTGGCTTCTCTCACCTAGCAAAAGGTTTTTGAACTTCTGCTATATTGTAGCATGTTTCTGGACTTCATTGCTTTTCATCACCAAAGAATGCTCATTCCACCAGATGGCTATATCACGTTTTGTTTATCCATTCATTGGCTGGTGTTCATTTGGGTTGTTTCCTTTTTTAATTATTGTTATTATGTGAATAAAGCTGCTATGAACATTCACATACAAGTTTTTGTGTGGACATGTGTTTTCATTTCTCTTCGGTAGATATCTAGGATTGGAATTGCTAGGTCATATGGTAACTCTATTTTTAGCATTTAGAGAGACTGCCAAACCATTTTCCAAAGTGACTACACCATTTTACTTTCCCATCAGCGGTGTATGAGGGTTTCAATTTCTCCACATCCTCACCAAAATTTGTTACTGTCTGCTTTTTTTTTTTTAATTTAGCCATGCTAGTGGGTAAAATTGCATTTCCCTAATGACTTTCTGTGTACTTATTAGCCATTTGTATATTTTCTTTGGAAAAATGTCTCCCGTAACTGCCCATTTTTAAATTGAGTTGTCTTTTTATTACTGAATTGTAGGAGTTTTAAATATTCTAGATACAAGTCCCTTATCAGATCGATTTGTAAGTAATCTTCTCTCGTTCTCTGGGCTGTCCTTTTAGCTTTCCTCATGGTGTCCTCTGAACACAATAGCTTTTAATTTTGAAGAAGTTTAACACATCATTCTTTTCTATTGATGTTTTATCTAAGACATCACTGCCAAATCCAAGGTCACAAAGATTTACTCTGAAGATTTCTTTTAAATGTCTTATAGTTGGGGGGCACCTGGGTGGCTCAGTCAGTTAAGCAGCTGCCTTCGGTTTGGGCCATGATCCCAGACAGGGTCCTGGGATGGAGCCCCGCATCAGCGTCCTTGCTCAGCAGGGAGTCTGCCTCTCCTTCTCCATCACCCCTCTTCATGGGCTCTCTCTCTCTCTCAAGTAAATAAATAATCCTTTTTTAAAAAAAACTTATTTATTTGACAGAGAGAGAGAGAGAGAGACAGGAGAGAGGGAACACGAGCAGGGGAGTGTGAGAGGGAGAAGCAGGCTTCCCACTGAGCAGGGAGGCCAATGCTGGACTCGATCCCAGGACCCTGGGTTCGTGACCTGAGCCCAAGGCAGATGCTTAATGACTGAGCCACCCAGGTGTCCCAATAAATAAATAATCTCAAAAAAATTAAGTCTTATAATTCTTTAGCCCCTGTATTTAGGTCTATGATCCATTTTGAGTTAATTTTTGTGTATGATTTTTTTTAGAGGTCCATATTAGTTTGTTTGCATGTGATTATCCAGTTGTCCCAGTAGCATTGGTTGAAAACGCTATTCTTTTCCTATTGAATTTTCTTGGCCTCTTTGTCAAAAATCAACTGACTCTAATTGTCAGGGTTTACTTGCGGGTTCTTCAATCATTCCATTGATCCTAATGTTTACCCTTATGCCAGTACCGCACTGTCTTGATTACTGTAGTCGTCCCACAGGAGTCCACCAACCTTGTCCATTTCCAAGATTGTCTGGCTATTCTGAATTTCTTGCATTTCTGTATGAAAAGGGGATCAGCAGAAATTGACAAACTGGTCCTAAAATCCATAAGAATGCCTCTGTCCTTAATAAACAATGAACCCCTTTTCTTCCATACTTAAAATGAAACAGGGTAGAGAGTACGGAGAAAGTGCACTTCAGAGCTGTAGAAAGCAACAGATGGGGGAGGGGAAGAAACAAGTCAAAAAGTCTGTGAACTTCCCACCCTGGGGAGAGGAATGTTTGTTCAGGGGAGGCAGTTTGATCTAGCACCAGGGGACATTGTGAAAGATAATTGAAATTGTTAAGTCCATTGATCTCCCCCAAGAAAAAAAAGGGGGGTTTCTAAGTCAGCAGTATTGTTAGCTTGTTGATTCTTACAGAAGAAGATTCTCATCTAAGGGAAGCAGCTGCCCCTTTCTCAGGACTGTAAGACCCTGTGGAAAAAAAAAGTGAAGAAAAAAAAATGAAGAAATCCCTCCTTGTCTTTTCTTCCCTCAGTCTGAGGCCAGCACTAAACTTTGTCTATCTTTGTTACGCTTCCCCTTTATTAGTTCCCCAAAAGGAGAGGGAGAAAAAGAAGAAAACCCTAGTGGGAGAGAGGTTGAGAGATGCTGGGGATAGGAGAGGAATTCCAGAGCATTTGAAATGAAGGATTTTTCAGGTCCCGCTGGCCGAGCCGACTAAGAAGAGACAATACAGAGCAAGGGGCATGAGGATGACCCCCTTCTTCGACTCAGTGATCCAACTCCAGGGGTTCATCCTAAGGAAAGGAAATGTGCCAAGAGTGTGAGTGGCAATGTTAAGAAGAAGATTATCTATAACAGTGCCCACTGGGACAGCCTAGATCTCCACGGTAAATACGGTATGACACCATGGCACATTAGACAGTTGACCACACTGTTAACATACACCCTGATTTGCCTCCCTCCTCACTGCCTCCTCTATCTCCCTGGAGCCCGGTCACATGGTCTCTCACCTGAATCATTGCAAAGGTCTCTCAACAAGTCTTTTTGCTTTTGCCTTGCTCCCCATCCCCTGGTCTACTCTTAACACCATAGTCATAGGGACCCTTTCGGAAACAAAACCTGTAGATCCTCTACTCAAAATCTTCCATGGCTGCCTTCTCATTTTGGAGAAAAGATGCTGTTTTTGTTGGTCCCAGGCCCTAGCTCATCTGTTCCCCATTACTCTCTGACTTCATCTGATACCACTTTCCCTCTTGCGCACTCCTCTCTGGCCCTAAGGGTTCCTAACTGCTTTTGAACCCACCAGGCCTTCTCCTGCCTCAGTGACTTTGAACTTGCCCTTGCTTCTTCTCCTTGGTATCCACTGGGCTTGTTCCCTCAGCACCTTCAGACCTGCTCAAATGTCACCAGTGAGATTTTCCTTCTCTGACCATCCCATTTCAAACTGCTATCTTTCCCAACCCCAAGTTCCTAGCATTTCCTCCTAGCGCCTGGTTTATTCTCTGCCCTTGCCCTTGCCCTTACCCTTGTCACCTTCCTTGTCGCCTCACTTACTGATATAGGCTCTTGTCTGAGTCCCCCTGTAGAAGCTGTGCTCTCTGGGAGCGGGGATCCAGGTATGTCGCTCGTGGCTATAGCCTCGGTGCCTGGATCGTGCCTGGTGTGGAGAAGCTGTTTAATAAATAATTGTTGCATGAATGAGAATGTCCATGAAAGTAATACTTAATGAAAGCAAGGTTGTGATTTCAAAGTAGGGAAGTATAAAGTGTGACGTGCGCTGTGACCACAACAATGTGATGTCATGCTGTCTAGAGGTTGCAGAGTTGGAGAGATCTGGATTCGAATCCTGACCCCAGCCCTTCTGAGTTGTGTGACCTTGGTCAAGTGTGCTTAACCTCTGGGTTCCATCCTCTATGAAACAGGTATAATGATGCCTCCCTCGTGGTATTATTGTGAAAATTCAACAACAACAAAATGTAGTGAGCACCTGCCACGTAATAGTTTCTCTGGGAACATTAAACCACTCTCTTCTCCTGAGGAAAGCGTAGAGAGCCAGTGGATGAGACATGAGTGGAAAGCGTGCACAAGTGGAAATAGTTAAATAGAATGCTTCAGAATATTTATAAGCATTTTCTTTCTGTTTTCGTTCCCTCCCTGTGCGTGGGTAAATGTAAAGAGTAGGTGGGAGTAAGTTTCCTGCAGTTACCTCCTGGGTTCTGGCTTCACCTCTGACACTTGCAAGATATGTGACATTAAGCAAGCCCCAACCTGTCTGGGCCTGTTTCTTTAAAGACGAAGTGCTTGAATTTAGTAACTTTTAGTCCTCTCGATGCTGAAAATTCCATAGTGCAAACAGGCAGGCTGTTCCACCTGGCTCTGCCCTCCTTCAGCCCAGCCTTGCTCAAATGCGATGGCCAGATGTTTCTAATCTTAGGCATAAAAGACTCTATTCTTTGGCTTTCAGAGGCCAAAAGAAACTGGAAAGTTTAGGAAAACTTCTAAGCAGATGAGATTTCCTTCTCTCCGACTCCTAAACGGCCACATTCATACTGTTCAAACTTAAGAAAACAAGAAAAGCAAAGCAGAGCAAATAAACACCTTTGGGTCTGAATCAACTATGTGAAGCTTTAAGCCATGAAGGAAAGTGTACATGTGGTTTTTGTTTTTTGTGTTTTGGGTTTTTTTGTTTTGTTTTGTTTTGTTTTAAGCAACAACCAAAACGGAGAGGTCAGCAGTTCTCAACTTGTAACTGTAACCTTGTCTCTGAGTGGCTGTGAGCAGAGGGAGGGGGCATGGCTGGAGATTCTGGGCTCTGGAAAGCTAGCGGTTTGGTTTTCTTCGGGTTGCCCCCCTGAGGCGGAGGAGAGGAGGATGTTTGGGTTTGCAGGCCACCGGCCACTGTCAGCAAGTTTGCAGCCCTGGCCTCACTTCCCTGAAGCTGAGGGGGTGGGGGATTGGAGGGTCAGCTGCCATGGCCTCCCTCCAGCAACCCAGAGGCTGCGGATTCAAATACCCCATCAGCTGCAAGGCTCTGACTTTACCCAGCTGAAAACTGACCATCTCATCTGGGAAGGGTCAGTTAAAAAATGACAGAACTGCCCAAAGTCAACAGAGGGAACGACCACAACAGAAACTTTCTCTGCGATGTTTCCTTGTAATTACCGGCCTGGCCCAGCAGAGCTCTGGCCGGAGTCCCCATCCACCATCCGAGTGAGCCCCGGCCAACCGGAGCAGCGCCTCCCCATGCTCCTGCCCCGCTCCACTGCTGCTTCCCCGGACAGCAGGGAGAGTCCAGCATGTTTTGAGAACGCAGTTTGGAAAGAGTCAACAAGAAGGCCCCATAGAGCTCATTTATTAGGATCCCTAAGAGATGAGGAACCTCAGCTCAAATGATGTGTCCAGATTCAGGGTGTGAATGCGGGACAGAGCTGGGATCCTTATTCTTCACCTGGCGCTCTTCCCAGATTCATACATCCGAAGAAGTGAGGTTAACTTTAAAGTTCTCTTTCTCCACCTCTTCTTTCCAACCAAATCCTACTTTATTAACCTTCAGGACTGTGCAGAAAAGCGTATTTTGAATTTAGACTTGAGGACAATGACTACATCTTACACAACGTGTAAGGTACCTTGTGTGTACCTCAGAGATTATGTTACCTGGTTGCCCCCTGCCCCAGGCAGCACTGCGAGGTCAGCACTGCGAGGTCAGCACTGCGAGGTCAGCACTGCGAGGTCTGGGTAGGGTAGGGTATGGGCTTAGTTTCCACACCTGCAAAATGGGAATGGTCATAATGTCTACCTCATCAAGTTGTCATGAGGATTTCATGAGACAATACATGTAATGCACAATGAAGAACCCAACATATGTGAGGGTTTTTCCCTTTTTTTTTTTTTAAAGATTTTATTTATTTATTTGACAGAGAGAAATCACAAGTAGTCGGAGAGGCAGGCAGAGAGAGAGAGAGGGAAGCAGGCTCCCCGCTGAGCAGAGAGCCCGATGCGGGACTCGATCCCAGGACCCTGAGATCATGACCCGAGCCAAAGGCAGTGGCTTAACCCACTGAGCCACCCAGGCGCCCCGAGGTTTTTTTTTTTTTTTTAAAGGTTTCATTTATTTATTTGAGAGAGAGTGAGAGTAAGCATGAGCAGGTGGGGGGGTTAGATAGAGGGAGAAGCAGGTTCGCCACTCACCAGAGAGCCCAACCCAGGGCTTGATCCCAGGACCCTGAGATCATGACCTGAGCCAAAAGCAGACTCTTAACCCCCTGAGCCACCCAGGCGCCCCTATCCTAGAAGGTATTTATCATTCCATGTTACAAATGAGAAAATTGAGACTCAGAGAAGCTGAGTGAATGTAATCATACTATTGGTTAGTAAGAGAGGATTCAACTCAGTGTCCTATCTCCACATACAGGGCACTTGCAGATCTGCTGTTGATAGTGTAGACAGTTGAGGGTGGTTCTGGGCCATGTTTCAGTCAGGTCTGTCCCTAGCATCATGGGATGACATGTTTTTATTAAGCCTTCACATGCGCGAAGTGCTGAGAAGTGGGTGCTTCAGAGGTGAAGGAGGCTCTCATGTGAAGCCTTTTCATCAAGCAGACTTTGCACAAACACAAGCCAAGGCACTAAGCCTGGATTAATCCCTGGCCCAAGCTGGGTTCAGGAGTTGGGTCAGAAGCCCTGGAATATTCTCAGGTTTCCTTTCTTTTGCAAAGCTTCCATGTTGCTCTAAGAATACTCTGCTCACCCTGATATGGGAGCCCTCTTCACACTCTTTTGTGGTATAGTATATTGGGGTATCCATTTATTCCCCTGTTGGAACTGTGCTAAAGGGGGGTGCCAGAGATAATAAACTGAGGTGTGGGAAGAAAATATGCGAACACTTGTTTTTATTCCCTTTTAATATAAGATACTGAGAAAATTAAAAGATTTACCAATATTTAAAATTCAGTACAGTAGAGCTTATATAATTTATAATATATATGCAATTGTTGGGAATGTATTTGTTGTTGTTGTTGTTTGAATTGAGTTGCCTGATGAAGAGTTTGAAGCAAATGTTCTAGAAAGTAAGCTTCTAAAGGGCAAGAAGTATATCTAGTTCTGATTTCTATCTTCACCTTTGTCTGATTACCTAGCATTAAATGACCATTCTTCAAATAAATGATTGCCATCTATATGAACTTGTCTTTGTTTCTTCTGCTCCTTTTGTCATCCATCTAATACCATCTCTTGTTCAATATTTTGGCAGGACATGACTAAGTAATAAAGCTGTGCTTAAGAAGTAAAGAGTACATATTGCCATGAGAAGACTGGAAAATGCAAGACGGTAGTCCCAAAAAAGAGTTAATGGAATATTACTCAGCCAAAGAAAAGATGTAATCTTGCCATTTGCAACAGCGCAGATGGAGTTAGAGAGTAGTGCTAAACGGAATAAGTCAGAGAAAGACAAATACCATATGATTTCACTCATAGGTGGAATTTAAGAAGCAAAACAAATGAACAAAAGGGGGGAAGAAAAGCGACTGACCAAAAAAGACTCTTGGGGCACCCGGGTGGCTCAGTTGGTTGTGTTTGACTCTTGGTTTCAGCTCAGGTCATGATCTCAGGGTCGTGAGATCCAGCTCTGCATCGGGCTCTGCGTTGGGTGTGGAGTCTGCTTCAGTTTCTCTCTCTTTCCATGGCCCTCTAACCTTCCCCCCGCCCCACTGACTAAAACACAAAACAAAAACAGACTCACTTAATTACGGAGAACAATCAGATGGTTAGCAGAGGGGAGATAGGTGGGGACTGGGTTAAACTGGTGAAGGGGGTTAAGAGTACACTTATGAGCACTAATATATCGAGCCGTTGAATCACTATACTGTACACCTGAAACTAACACAACACTTTATGTTCACTACACTGAAATCGGAAAAAAAAAAAAAAGAGTTAAAGGAGGTTAGAAAGGCACGCAGCAGGCAAGAGTAAAACCTCAATGCAGAACTCATAGGCAGCAAGTCAGGCATGAAGTACCAACTCGGCTGTCTGAGAAATCAAATGTGATCTGAGCATCTGAGTGTTTACAAAATGAGCACCGTCCTCCCTCTTCCTCTTCAAGTTGCAGAAAGCAACACAATGCAACGAGCGAGCGTGGGTCTTAGGGAAGGAGGCACCAGCTCTAGTACTCTCCAGCTCGGGTATCTTGGGTGAACCCCCCACCCCCAGGGAAATCGTTCTTGACTTTACAAAGGAGGTTGCACTGCCTGGTTTTGGAGGTCCCTTCATGCTTTAAAGCAGCCCCGAATATAGAGGAAGTTGGTAATTTTCAGTGCTGGGGGTTCAAGCAGCAGGAATGGGCTTCCAGACTGGGGGTGTGCCCTGTCTAGCAGCATTACCCATGCAGTGTCCTCATGCCCGTTGTTCTGCAGGCTAATTCGAGAAGCCGTTTCTGGCTCGCCGCTACACGTGGGTCTCCAGTCCTCCTGCGGCACCTGTGAACCACCCAGGATCCCTTCATAAATTCATCTTCTGCTTAAATTAATCAGAATTTGTTTCTGTTGGTTGCAACCCAACCCCCAGACCAATGTGTCCATTATTTTTCTAAAACATGCACTTGGTTGAAAAAGAACAAGTGAGAAACAATATTAAGACAGAAACATCGAGGTCTCCTTCCCTTTCTCGGCCTCTTACTGTGCCACGTTTCTTCTCGAGGGGTAGCCACAGCTGCTAGTTTCTTACATACTCCTCCAGAGAGATTCTCTGTGTATGTAAACCTACCTATGTCTTTAAGAAAAAATACTGTATGGGACGCCTGGGTGACTCAGTCTGTTAAGCATCTGCCTTCGACTCATGTCATGATCCCAGGGTCCTGACACTGAGCCCCGCGATGGGCTCCCTGTTTGGCAGGAAGCCTGCTTCTCCCTCTCCTCCCTGCTCGCTCATGCTCTCTCTCTGGCTCGCTCCCCCCTCCTCCAATAAATAAGTTAATTCTTAAAAAAAAATACTTTCTAAAAACCACCATGCAGACCAGTGGGATCATTCTATGCACACGGTTCCTTATTCTGCTTTTAATCTTAATATATGTTGGAGACAATTCCATAAATATAAAGATGCTCCATTAGTATTCCATTGAGGAAGATTCTATAATCTATGTAGGTAGTCTTCCACTGTGAACATTTGGATTACTTATGGTTTTTATGACTACAAATAAGGCTGTAATGAATATCCTTGTAAATATGCCTTCAATAGGTCTTATGCCCAGTGCAAGCATATTCATCGAACAAATTTCTGGTAGTGAGGTTGCTGGGCCAGAGGGTATAACTCTTAAACTTTGGACAGGTGGTACCCAACTGTACTACAAAGAGGTTTTACTAACTTTTTTTTTTAAGATTTTATTTATTTATTTGTCAGAGAGAGAGAGGGAGAGAGAGCGAGCAGAGGCAGAGGGAGAAGCAGCCTCCCTGCCGAGCAAGGAGCCTGATGTGGGACTCAATCCCAGGACCCTGGGATCATGACCTGAGCCGAAGGCAGCCACTCAACCAACTGAGCCACCCAGGCATCCCAGTTTTACTAACTTTTAATCCCACTAAAAATGTCTTAGTCTCCCTGTTTTCCATTTCCTCACTTCATCAATGTGTATCGTGAGATTTTTATAATGTTGCCATTCTGGTAGATGAAAATGGTTTTTTGTTTTAAGAATTTTATTTTATTTCTTTTCAGTGTTCCAAAAATTCATTGTTTATGCACCACACCCAGTGCTCCATGCAATACATGCCCTCCTTAATACCTATTTGACAGAGAGAGAGTGAGAGAGCACAAGCAGGGGGAGCAGCAGAGGGAGACAGAGAAGCAGGATCACCACTGAGTAGGAAGCACAATGTAGAGCTTGATCCCAGGACCCTGGGATCATGAGCTGGGCCAAAAGCAGACACTTAACCAACTGAGCCATCCGGGCACCCCTGGTTTCTTGTTTTTTGTTTTTGTTTTTTGTGTTTAAATATTTTATTAATTTATTTGACAGATAGAAATCACAAGTAGGCAGAGCGGCAGGCAGAGAGAGAGTGGGGAAGCAGGCTCCCCACTGAGCAGGGAGCCCGATGCGGGGGCTCGACCCCAGGACGGCGAGATCATGACCTGAGCTGAAGGCAGAGGCTTTAACCCACTGAGCCACCCAAGCGCCCCTGGTTTCTTGTTTTAATGTTAATTCATTAAACCATGTGTGGGGTGGAGGATTTTTCATGTACTTAAAAGCTATTTGTAAATACCTGTGTATCCCATATATTTCCTTTGTCTATTGTTCTCAATTGGATTTCAATCTGTTTTTAATTCTTTTGTAAGAGCTCCAGCTTAAAAAAACAAACAAACTGTACCTTTTCATATTTGTTGAAAAGATTTTTTTTTCCCATTTTGTTTTTGGTCTTCTGACACTTTTTCATTTGATTTTGTTTTGGCTTTTGCAGAAATCTTTAATTTTCACAGAGTCAAATTTGTCCATATTTTTGTTTATAGCTCCTGAACTTGCTTAGAATAGCTTTCGGTGGGAAGCTTTGCATGGTCTCAACCTTGAAGATGCTAATTTAGAAAAACAATACTTGAGACTCCGGTTAAAGAGAACAGATTAGATATACACATTGTGCTCCACTTTCTCCTAGACTATAACCCAAAGTTAAGGTTGGATGAAGTAATATATTCACATGGTTCTAAAACCAAAAAAGTATAAAAAGGCACAGAGTAAAAAAGTTTTCCTCATCCATGTCTCCTATTGGCCCAGGTCCCACTGTCTTCCTGCCCATTGTAAACTTTGTCACTAGTATGTTATGTGTGTCTCCAGAATTTCTTTTTTTCCCTTTTTTTTTTTTTTTTAAAGATTTTATTTATTTATTTGACAGAGAGCAGGAGGGAGAGTGGAAAGCATAAGCAGGGGGAGCCGCAGAGGGAGAGGGAGAAGCAGGCTTCCCACTGAGTAGGGAGCCTGATTCAAGGCTCAATCCCAGGACCCTGGGATCATGACTTGAGCCAAAGGCAGATGCTTAACCGACTGAGCAACCCAGTGCCTCAGTCTCCAGAATTTCTTTATGGAAACAAGAATTTAAGTAAATGGAATTTTTAAAAGGCTAAACTTAAAAGAAAAAAGATAATATGTAGAGGATAACAGCAAGATAATTTAAAATGCTGGAACATGGATGAATGTTAGTAACTGAACCATGAGATCCAAGTAAGGTGAATTCTAAGCCAGTGGACAAGAAAGCTAATGTCGCTTGCTTTACACTTCAGAATCCTCCACGTGCTCAGCAGTTTGTTGTACCAGGTACTTTGGTATGTGGTACGGTGGCTAAAAAGAGTAAGATGAGTTGAAAGTCAGTTCAAGAAGCAAAGAGGTCCTCAGACCATCCCACTTCCCCTTACATCTGTCAAGCAGACTGCCCCTTCCCCACAGTGACCAAAGATTGGAGCTTTTTCCATTTGGGGGGACAGTAAGACAGAGGGCGGACCAGGCACAGTTGTGAGAAGGATAATATACTGAGGAAAAAAGGAGATTACTTACAGACCTCCTGCCTTCTTCCTTTACATAGACCGTAACCCTGACTCCAGCCTGGAGATTTTCTGGGAGCACAACACACTGGACAGAAATTCCCTAAAGAGCATTTGGAAGTGGCAGCATCTCTGAGAGCTAAAGAAAGCAAAAATTATCAATATCCTCAAAGAGAAAAGACGAGATAGTCGATTTTTAAAAATGTTTTTATATTTATATATTTTATATGCCATCTTAAATTTAATTTGCTTAAATTTTATATTTTTATTTTCGAAAAATTTTATTTGAATTCAATTTAGTTAACATGTAGTGTATTATTAGTTTCAGGGTTAGAACTTAGTGATTCATCAGCTGCATATAACACCTAGTGCTCATTCCATCACGTGCCTTCCTGAGTGCTCATCACCCAGTTACCCCATCCCTCCACCCACCTAACTTCCAGCACCCTTCAGTTTGTTTCCTGGAGTTAAGAGTCTCTCGTGGTTTGCTTCCTTCTCTGTTTTTATCTTATTTTATTTTTCCTTCCCTTCCCCTATATTCCTCTGTTTTGCTTTGTATATATGTACACACACACACATACATATATCACATCTTCTTTATCCAAAGGATACACAAATAGTGATTCAAAGGGGCACATGCATCCCAACATTTACAGCAGCAATGTCCACAATAGCCAAACTATGGAAAAAGTCCAGATGTCCAACTGACAGATGAATGGGTTAAATGCTATTTTTCAAAGGCACAGTCAGAGAACACAAAATGATCTCATAAATTTAAATATGACCCCAGAAAAAAAAAGAAAGTCCTCCCAAGAAGATGTAGAAAGTAGAAAGTACAGCGAAAAGATAAGACATAGAAAATAGAAGACAGAAGAGCAAAAGCAGTTTGTTTGGGAGATGATCCAGGAAACACCTATAGGACCGTGAAGTGAAATAAGGAAGCTACCGTATCCAGCAAGTTACTATGAAAAACTGGAACTTGATTCCTTTGGGAGACTGGTGTGGAAATCATGGCTCAAAGTTATCCCCGCTCAGGGCAGAGTGAACTGAGATCTTTATTCTGTTAACTCTCATCGCTCATTGGTTAAGAGCTGCTTCTTGGGAGGAGGGGGTTAATTACCCCCAACTCTTCATGAGCAAGCCTTGGGTGTCCAGAAGAAGCCCTCAGGCAAAAAGACATTTGTATTGGTAATTTTTTTTTTAAGATTTTATTTATTTATTTGACAGACAGAGATCACAAGTAGGCAGAGAGGCAGGCAGAGAGAGAGAGGAGGAAGCAGGCTCCCCAGGGAGCAGAGAGCCCAATGTGGGGCTCATGATCCCTTGGGATCATGACCTGAGCCCAAGGCAGAGGCTTTAGCCCACTGAGCCACCCAGAGGCCCCTGTATTGGTAATTTTTTTTAAAAGATTTTATTTATTTATTTATTTGACAGAGAGAGAGAAAGAGAGAGAGTACAGGCAGTGGGAGCAGCAGGCAGAAGGAAAGGGAGATGTAGACTCCCAGTTGAGCAAAGAGCCTGATGCAGGACTTGATCCCAGGACTCTGGGATCATGACCTGAGCCGAAGGTAGATGCTGAACTGACTAAGCCCCCCGGGCGCCCCTGGAGTGGTGATTTAGACTGCACAGATATGGTAGGTGCCAGGAGACTATGAGTGGGCCACTCAGGGCTGTGTTAGATCTTCCTTGCTTTCTTTCTTAGGAAACTACTGGAGGACGCACTCCACCAAAACAATGGAGTGAATCAAGAAAGAGGAAGAGGTGGAATTCAGGAACCAGAATATTCAACAGAAGAGATGAAGGGACTCCCCAGGATGTGGTGAAAGGGTGGGGTGGGGAACAACTAGTTATTAATATAGGACTGTTTGATTCTTTCAACTATGTGCATGTTTATTTTTGATATAAATTAAAAACAGTAATTTGTCTTTTTCCTCCTGCTGCCTGACAAAGGGAGGAAGTGAGAGGGAGAACGCAGATCCTTCCTAGCCAATAAGAAGCTGGGAAGGTGAAGAGACTTTTTGGTTCCTTGGGACCAGCACTCCAGCTAGGGCCATTGTCTTTCCATCTCCCATTGAGGCAGGAAGAACAATTCTGAGCAACTGGGAAATTAACACTTAAAATATTGTCTATTAAATTAAGACTTAAAATACTGAAAAGAGCTGTTGTTGCCAAACTGACCTGAAGTCTGGGGCTGCCCAGGTTCTGACCCAAGGAAGTGACCCAAGGTAAATGCAAAGAAAGGATTCTATCAAATTAAAAACCAAAACCAGGAGGGGAGCCTGGGTGGCTCAGTGGGTTAAGCCTCTGCCTTGGGCTCAGGTCATGACCCCAGGGTCCTGGGATCAAGCCCCACATTGGGCTCTCTGCTCCCTGGGGAGCCTGCTTCCTCCTCTCTCTCTGCCTACTTGTGATCTCTGTCTGTGAAATAATAAAACCTAAAAAAACAAAAACCAAAAAAAAAAAAACCTCAAAAAACCAGGATTACATTAAGGGGACCATGAATCATGCTGAAGTGTTTTTGGAATAAATTCTTAATTGTGTCTGCATATGAATTTCTTGAAATTTTACTTTAAATGCCTGTTGCCTTAAAGTCCAGATTTTAAAAATAGGACTGTTTTAATATATAGTTTAATTGAAAAAAAAAAACATGGGAATGCTGTGTACAGAGTATTTGCCTAATCATATCTCTGATTGAAATTGCACTGTTTTAGGTCTGTGGCCCTATCAAGGCCCCAGAGTCTACCACTTTCTGATCGCACGCAAGACAGTCGGGGGAGTGAGGTCTCCTGGAAGCTGACTTAGTCCTCCTTTCTCTTCCTGTCTCGGAGGTCTGTCCACCGGATCCCGCTCCCCAGCAGAGAAAAATGCTCAGAAATGTCCCCATCTGAGAGAAAAACAAACAAAGCCATTCTCCTTTTAGCTACCACCCCCATTTTCTCTTCTCCTTCATCATCATGCTTCTGAAAAGAATATATGGTAACTTCCTCTTCTTCCTTCACTTCCTCCCCACATGCTGCTTTGTGACCCTGTGCAAGCTAGCTTTCACTCTGAGCCGCACAGAGGCCTCAGAGGACTTCTCGGCTGTCAAATCCTTCAGTACAGTTTGGACCTCGTCCTTCTCTCTGAATCCTCCCTCCCCTCCCGGCCCTGTCACTCTTCTTTCCTGGTGTTCCTACCTCTCCCACCCTCTCTTTGACTGCCCTCTCCCCTGGGACCCCCTCAGCAGGACAGGCATCCACAGAGGCCCCCTGACTGCCTACAAGATCTGGTATCTGCCGAGGTCTCCAGCCTTACATGTGGCCTGTCCTGCTTGCTCACTCCGTTCCCATGGCACTCAGGCTCCACTCGGTTCCTCTAAGAGGCCCAGCTCATATTACCTTCGGGCTGATTCCCTCTACCTGAGACCCTCTTCCCCGCCCCACATCCCTGCCTTCCATCTGGCTGTTTCCAACTTGACTTTCAGGTCTCCACCCGTCATCATTTCCTCAGAGTCTGCCCCCCACCCCACCACTACGTAGCACCTTCCTTCCCATCCCCACCAAATTAAATCCGTTTCCCCACTCTTCTCTCAGAAATCATTTATTTTCTTCAAATCATTTATTCAGTTCCTAATGATAGGCTTCAGGGGATGTGTGTCTTTCCTTAAGTGTCTACCTTTCTCTTCAGGGTGGAAGTTGCATGAGGATGGGAGCCCAGTCAGTTCCGTTCCCCACCATCCTTAGCACAGCAAGCCTTTTACACGTATCACCTCATTTTTATTCTCATAGGGACCTTGTGAATAGGTACTATGACCAGGTCCATTTTGGGTCAAGGAGACCGAAACTTAGAGACACTAAATAATAATGCCCAAGATCTTACAGAAATATGAAAGTCAGAGCTGGAATTTGAAAATACATTTCTCTGAATCTGTGCGGGACTTCTTAATGACCATAGTGTAGTCCTCCCTAGCTGACAGATCTTCTATACGCCCCTTCCCAAACTTCCCTCATACTTGTTCCCTCTTGTCTGCGTCTCTGCAGCTCTCCCAGGCAGGATGAGGGTATAGGCAGGGAGCTGGCCCTGGAGGGGCTGGGAGGTCCTGGCTGCTTTCCTTTTCTAGTACCTGTTTCTGAGAAATACTCAGAAATAGTACAGAAAAGTACTTCTGTAAGTTTTCTGAGTGAGGTAGGCACACTGTGATGATGGCCAATGTTCTCAGAGCTCTCCTGCCCTTTCTATATGCTCTTTCCATTTCCTGTCTTCCCCCATGGCTTTGGGTCGCTCTCCAGTGTGATGTCCCACTCAGGCCTTCCACCCTGCCCACATATGCCCTGGGCAACTGACATAAGTGCACCTGTCCCAGAAAATGATCACAATAGAACCGTAGGTAAGTGGACAAAAATAGAGATGAAATATTGTGGAAATTGTTATTATGGGTTGTACTGTGTTCATCCCACCACGCCCCCCTGGTATGTTGGAGTCCTAACCCCCAGTCCCCTGCAATGCAACCTTATTTAGAAATGGGCCACTGTAAATGTAATTATTCAAGTGAAAATGAGGTCCTAGTGGAGTCGGGTGGGCCCCCAATCCAATATGACTCTTGTTCTTATAAAAATACCGGCATGTGAAGAGCCAGGCATGCGTGCTAGCAGAGCACGTGAAGGCCGAGACGGCCTGGATGCAGCAGAAGTCAGGGAACAGCAAAGAAGGCCAGAAAAATCACCCGAGGCTGGGGGAGGGGCCTGGAACACACTCTCCCTCAAAGGCCTCTGGAGAACCAGAGGTATAGCAAACACCTTGATCTCAGGCTTCTAGCCTCCAGAACTGGAAAGAATCAATTTCTGTTGTTTAAGCTGCTCAGTTTGTGGTACATTATTGTATTGGGGCAGCCCTAGCAAACTAATGAAAGTAGCATCATCCCTTGGGCACCTGGGTGGCTCAGTGGGTTAAGCCGCTGCCTTCAGCTCAGGTCGTGATCTCAGGGTCCTGGGATCGAGCCCCGCATCGAGCTCTCTGCTCAGCGGGGAGCCTGCTTCCTCCTTTCTCTCTGCCTGCCTCTCTGCCTGCTTGTGATCTCTGTCTGTCAAATAAATAAATAAAATCTTAAAAAAAAAAAATCAAAAAAAAAAAGAAAGTAGCATCATCCCAATTTTGTAAAACAAAACAAACCCCATATACGTCATGGATTGTTCTCTCTCTTTCTCTTGCACGCATGCACACAGTGTAAGGAAGTATATAAAGAAGGGGAGGACGGGTGATTTTGTTTTGTACCTTTTTTTTTTTTAGATTTTATTTATTTATTTATTTATTTGGCAGACAGAGGTCACAAGTAGGCAAAGAGGCAGGCACAGAAAGAGAGAAAGGGAAGCAGAAAGCCTGATGTGGGGCTCCATCCCAGGACCCTGACATCATGACCTGAGCCGAAAGCAGAGGTTTAACCCATGGAGCCACCCAGGTGCCCCTGTTTCGTACCTTTCTCTGTACCTTTGGGTTTTTCCTCAGTTCCCTTACCTCCCTAAAATATTATATGTTATTACATAGACACATCTCTGAGCTTCCGTTTCCTCATCTCATCGTCCAGTGTTGTCAAGAGGCCTAATGTGCCCCATGTGTCTGGCTGCCAGTCAGCTGGTGTCCCTGTGTCGTCCAGTGTTGTCAAGAGGCCTTCGTCCAGTGTTGCCAAGACCAGTGGTCGTCCAGTGTTGTCAAGAAGCCTAACGTGCCCCATGTGTCTGGCTGCCAGTCAGCTGGTGTCCCTAGAGGTGGGAGAGCAGCTCCAAAGAAGTAAGGTGAGGCCTAACAACCGTGTTCTCCTATCCCTCATTAGGGGATGGCTCTGTTCTTACAAAAAGGCTTCACCCTGGCTGCTAAGCAGGGCACATGGATGCCGCTAGGCACTGGCCTCTGTGTGTGGCAGGGGTGGATGTGGAGGGTGAGCTGGCAGACACCTTGTGTTTGCGAGGGTCAGCAGGTTGATTGGGGAAGGATTGGTTAAATGAGGACAGCTTAAGCTGTTTGGGGGTAACATTTCTTAGTTCGGGGTAGGAGGGTCTGATGGACAATGGAAAAGGAAAGAGGAACCATGAGAAAATAGAAAACACAGCCAGGAAGCCAAACAATTCCCTCCAGTAGGAATAAATAATGTCCTGCCTCCTCATTTCTTCTCTGAAAACCCTGCGGGAATGGAGTGGGTGATGTAACTTACTCATTACAAGTTTCCACAGCCCATGGGAAAAGGTTCTTTCCCGAGGAATAGTGTTCCCCTAACATCCCTCTTTTGGGCCGTATCTGTGATAAGGTGTTCTTTTCTGGAGACTGTTTATGCAGATGCTACCAAAACATTTAGCCTTGCCTCTGACTTATCTTAACAGGAGCATTGCCTTGAATCCTGAATCTGGCCATTTGTGACTTCAAAGTTATTCTTCATCCCCCCATATTCTGGGCTGTTTTGCTTCTTTGTGGTCATCTATACCTTCTCTATCCCCATTTTAAACCTCAACAACTTAGGGAAGAATTGTGTCCCCACAAATATTCATAGTCCATTCCTTTATGGTAGGTCACAGATAGCTTTTGGCTCTCCCCTTGCCAATATCTACATGTTTCCTTTCATTTTATATCTGCTAGGTATGTAGCAACATTTAATATAACATTAACTAGTGAAAAGAAGAGAACACAAGAATTGCTTGTAACATATGTTTCTGGCTATGTAAAAACAAGCTAAAAATACACATACATATGTACAAAGAAAAGAGTGCAGAAGAAAAAAAAACCCAAATAATTAATAAATTAATAATGGTTTTGTTACGAATACCGGGGTTTTGGATTGTTTTCTTATTCTCTATTTCCCTAAACATTTTCATGAAATGGAATAACGCTTTTATAATTAAGAAACAGACTTACAAAGATCAGGTAAGAGGCAGAATGAGTAATAAGGTTTGAGAAAATAAATAAAACAAGTAATCTAGTTGTAGGTAAGGTTTCCTGGAAGTAAACAGACATCGTTCTTAGCCCAATGTGTGTTAACTGACGGGGAAATATGACCAAAGAATGCTCATGGAAGACATTTAGCCACATGTCACCCTTGTCTACTCCGAGAATGACCCAAAGGAAGAACAGTATGAGACTTCCAACCTGTTTGACATTTGAGGAGACCGGGGTGGGGGGCGGGGAGTGGCTAGGAGTCCAGGCATATTAGATGTTTGGGGGCTGTAAGGAGACTGTAGGCTTTATAAAACATGGGGGTTTCCGGGAAGTGCTTCAAGCATGACATAGTGAGACTCTGATACTGTTTATTTTTAGAAGTCCTGTTGAGAGGAGTATCCTTCACCTCTCACTAGATTAATTATGCTCTTTGGAACCATGGATGTCTTTCTGCTGTAGCAGCAATAGGATCAAAGCACGTGTTTAGAAAGAGAAGTGAAAAACACCAGATGTGAGCAAAACCACAAGGGGAATTTCAGACAGGCAGCATGCACCAGATTACCCAATTTGGAATGTGGCCCAGGTCCCAGAACAGGCAGACCCTCTAAGGATCAGGCTGGAGAGACAGAGGTTATTGATCCTGATTTGAGCCAAATGCCGCTAACTTGACCTGTGACCTTGCTCCAGCCAATGACTTCCTTCAAACCACTTTCACCGTCTGTAAACTGGAAGGAGTGGCTCATTTCCTCTCAGGAATAGCTAATGAAAACCATGCTAAGAACTAGAGGTAAGAAAGAGGCATCATCTTGGAGGCTGATGGTAAATTACACAGAAGTACATAAATACCACACCAGATACACACTTACAGTGTGTAGATAACAAATATTTTGTTGGAAGGATACGTGTAAAAAAACCAAAACCATGGGATTAAAAGTTGTGTCACATCAATTCACAGACTAAATAACTGGAGGGGGTGTGACAGGATATATATTTTTTCTCTTACCCATAGCTCTTTAGGTCTCCGGGGGTCACCCAAGATCTAGACTAAAGCATACTGCCTAGTACAGAATGCTGAATAAATGTTGAGTATAAGATAGAGTTGAAGCTTCAAATTCCAGCTTTTTCTTTTTCTTTTTCTTTTTCTTTTTCAAGAGTGTATTTATTTGAGAGAGAGAGAGAACAAGACAGGGGAGGATCAGAGGGAGAAGCAGACTCCCCACTGAGTAGAGAGTCAGATGTGGGACTCAATCCTGGGACCCCACTCTGGATCATGACCTGAGCTGAAGGCAGCCGCTTAGCTGACTGAGCCACCCAGACATCCCAAATTCCAGCTTTTTTTGTTTTTTTAAGATTTTATTTATTTATCTGACAGACAGAGATCCCAGACATCCCAAATTCCAGCTTCTTTTTTTTTTTTTTAAGATTTTATTTATTTATCTGGCAGACAGAGATCACAAGCAGGCAGAGAGGCAGGCAGAGAGAGAAGAAGGGAAGCAGGCTCCCTGCTGAGCAGAGAGCCCAATGTGGGGCTCGATCCCAGGCCCCTGGGACCACGACCTGAGCTGAAGGCAGAGGCTTTAACCCACTGAGCCAGCCAGGTGCCCCCCAGCTTTCTTTCTTTTTTTTTCTTAAAGGTTTTATTTATATATTTGACAGAGAGACACAGCAAGAAAGGGAACACAAGCAGGGGGAGTGGGAGAGGGAGAAGCAGGCTTCCTGCTGAGCAGGGAGCCCGATGCCAGCTCCATCCCAGGAGCAAAAGGCAGATGTTTAATGACTGAGCCACCCATGCACCCCCCAAATTCCAGCTTTCTTTACCTCTGTGTTGTACATACCCTTGGGTAAATTACTCCATAGTTTTGTATCTTGGTTTCCTTATATGTAGAGTGGATATAATATCTACCTCAGAGATTCGTTGTGAAGATTAAATAAAGTAAAATATCTAAAGAGCTTAGAAGAGTGCTGGGTGGGTCATGTTTGCTCTTATTATATCCCTAAACCTTCAGTATGAACCTAAAAGCTCTCTACATTTCTTCATTTTGTCTCAATTTCTCATCCTAATGTTTCCTACATTGTTGCTCCATTCAAGAGTATTTCCTGTCTGTCTTGTTCGTCTACGTAGTTCACTGGTCCCACTGGGCTTTAAATCAGCCTTACTCACCCACCGCAAATGCCATTAATTTTTTCCTATTCCCGCCAGCTTTAAGTCAATCTCTAAGTTGAACCCCTAGCCAGAAACCTATGAAACATCACTAAGTTCTCTGTTCTGCCCCCCATGGGCTTCTTTTATAACCAGATGCTCTCTTAACCAGGGGTGGGGCCCCACTAAAGATTAAAAAGCACGTTTCACTCCTCTTTAACAGATGTAGTTGTCACAATGTAGAACCGGGAATCACCTTGGAATCACTGAGCATGAACACCTTAGGGAGTCCTGGGTATAGTGACCCCCCCCCAACCCTTTGATGAGTTGTCCCTGGAGAGGAAGAGGGATGAGGTCCTGGGTCCAGGAGGACAGACACTGGAATTCTTCCTCGTACTCATGTACTCAGGGAGCGATTGCATATGGGAAAAAGAACAAAATAAGCTGACTAGTGAGGGTTATGATATTTTGGGCCATTGGAGGATGATGGGGCACTGCTGAGTGGAGTGGTGTGTAGGGGAATCACTTTTGCTAAAGAGCCAATGCGAATGGACTCTACTTTGGCTCGCATGGAGCAGCAGAGAGAGGACCCAGCCACCACAGCCCTTCCCTGGACAGCTTTGTCACCAGCGTTATTCCTTCCCAGGAGGGTCCTTGCCTCCCATCACTACCAGGTTTGATTATGTGATCTCTATTACTGTTCTTACCACTCTCAACTTCAAATCACTTGGGCTTTTTTTCATCCCTCCACCATATTGTTCTCTAGGGTGTTTTTACTAGAGGATCATAGGGGTCCCTAAAGCTAATTCGATTCCAGAGAAATGTCTGAGTCCCTACTGCCTAAGCCTAAATCCTAGGGAACACAAAGATGAGTAAAACAGGGTTACTGCTCTCGGGGAGCGGGGAGCTGATATCACACGATTTAGGTGGCTTTGCCAACTAACATTGAACCCAGTGGTGCCCTGGGTTCCCCTAGTTATCTTCCCTACTGGCCAGCCGATGAATGTCCCATTCATTTATTTAACACATATTTATCGAGCACCTACTATCGCTCGGCACCGGGCTAGCCTTAGGATGCAACAACAAATAAAACAAACATTCTTATCTCTGGAGAGCATAACTACAACGTAAAAGGACCAGAGACTCAATGAGATACACGTCTGACTACAAAAGGAATAGGTAAGGCTTCATATTCCTGTCTCTCCCACCACAGACTGGGGTGCAGGCCATTGTACTCCCTTCTCCTAGCAATTCTCCAGTAAACTTAGAGTTGAGGCATGTTAAGTTCTTATTAGAGAACTTAAGAGTCGGACTTCAGGGGCACCTCAGGGGAACAGGAGGGGGAAGGACCAATCTCCACTACAGTCATGAGTAGCTGGTTACTCCACACCCTGGGCTCCTTCCTCCCCAATATTCTCATCATCTCTCTTCACAGCGAGCGAGTACCTCGCATACTACTTCTGAGTCGATATGGGTGGACTGGACTCTTCCAAATGTATAAAGTGAAGTATCTTTGTTTTATTGATGAACAGTCTTCAGTAACTGAAGGTAAATTGGATTATGTAAACATTAAGTTTCCAAGGAAGGGTAAGTAAAGGGCCTCCAAGGAAATGTTTTTCTTATTGGCAGAGGCGTGTAAAATGAAGGCAAGTATCAGGTTTCCCCTGATGGCAACAAAACTACTTCTCAGAATGTTAGGAGGGCTAGCTAATGTAACAGCCACCAAATAAGGGATGTATTGAATCTCCTCAGGGCCCCTGACTCCTCAGAGTACAGCCCCAAGCAATGACTCACTGTAACAAACTCAGCCAACTATTGATTAGCTGTGCTTACGGAAGAGCATGATACTCAAACAGAGAGGAAGTAGCATTCCAGACTGGACTGGGTTCCTAGTACAAGCCTGAAGTTGGGAATCAGATGGTCCTCAGTGTTCAACTTTCATCTCAGGTTCCTCTTTGCCTAAGCAATTTATTTAGCTTTTAGCTTCCCTGTCCCTTTATTTTCTCATTTGCATAACAGATAAAAATTCATATCCAGTAGAGTTCTTTCTTTAAAGTACTAAATAAAATGACATAATCGGAGGCCCTTGGCACAAAGTAGGCATTCTGTAAATGCTCCTTTCTTCTTTTCGTTTTACAGATTAAAAACCAAAGGCTGAAGCAGAGACCTAAGATGCCTGGGGGCCCACAATTGACCACTGTCATACCTGGACGAAAGCTCCCAGCTTCCTGACTTCTCAGCTAGCTGTCTTTCCATTGTTTTCATAGTAGGAGTTGAGCAAAGATAATTGGAAACACATTTATCTCTGGTTTTCTAAAGTGCGAAGGGGATGAAAATTTTAAAAAGTAGGAAGGGTGAGAGGTGTAAAAAGCAGATTTACTTTGCTGGGTTTACATTGCCTGAGCACACACCCCACATGGCAGAGGGAAGAGGCAGAGCATAGGCAATGTGGGATTAAAGATTATGTTACATTAATCCACAAAGCAAATAATTCACATGTCCACAAGGGAGGGGAGAGTGTGACAGAGTGTCTTTCTTCCCCCTCACCCACATAATGCTTTGTTTCTCCTTCAAGCAACCCTAGATCTAGACTATTTTTCAAAAGGCCCTATGTAAACCTTTTCTCCAGAGTTCTGAGCTTGCTAATGTGTGGATTTGGCAACGAAGTGCAAATTCAAGTAGTCATGCATGAAAAATCACTTGTAACCTGCAACTTACGTCAGTGCGGGATTGGTCCTCCACGTGCTTGAACAGCAAGAGCCCTGGGCCAGGAATGGGATGCCCTGTTCTCCTGGCACTACCACTAACTGGCTAGGGGTACCAGAAGAGGAAGCTAGCTTCTCTGGGCCTCTGTGCTGTCACCTGTACAATGCCATCTAGTATTGAATGCAAAACAATGACCACATTTCATTTTCCGTTGTCCTTACAAGAAAGCCACGAGGTAGCTTTCCGTATCAGAAGGATACCTCCCTGTATCAGAGGTGAGCAAAGAGAGGCCTACAGATACTGTGATTTGCCCAGTTATCATTCAGCTAGTGAGTGGCAAAATCTGATAGAGTTGGATAGTGAACCCAGAATGTGCTTTTATCTTCCAAGACAGAATGCCTATATTGGGAAGGGGAAAGTGGATATTAAAAGCTCAAAGCACTTTCATGAAGTTGAAACAAATGTTTATTACAATCGTTTAGAAGAGACATAATCCCTAGGCAGTGCGGTACCTACATTCAAGTCATTTTCAGCTCATTGACTTTCTTATTCATTGCTTCTCATCTGTTCTGAGAGCATCAAACCATACTTACCCTCTTTCACCTCATTTGTTTTGAAGTCAGGACTCCTCCCACACCAGCTGCCCTGACAGGGAGCCAGTGCCCCTTCTTGCCAAGTGGGGGAGTGTAAGTGTAGGAAGCCATTCTCACACACTCACAAGCATGCACACAAACACACACAGAGGCATGCACACATACGTGTTCATGTTAGTGTGTTACACAAATCCACGGTTTCAGAAACGGGCAGTTTAAGAATCCATCATTATGATGCTGGTGCATACACCGGGAATAAATGATTTCCCAGAGCTGAGGTCTGGAGTGAGAAAAGTCCAGGATAAAGTGATAGAAAGTAGAGACATGTGTACTAAGGACGATCCCAAGAGATTCAAACCCATTGGCTTCGGTCCCAGCCCTAAATTCTGCAATAAATCTTGTGAATTTCTCCCGGCACACCCAGGCTCCTGAAAGACCCTTCCTGTTGGTGGGCGGTAAGTTTGACATAATGTCAGGGTCTCTTCATGAACTGACTGTGAGTTTTCACTCAGGTATGCGCTCCAGGCAGTGGTGGTCATCAGACTGTAAACTTGGGAGGCTCAGGGTCACTTTTGTGCAACTCTCCCTTCAGCGGTTTGGCATTATGTGCATTTAGCAGTTTCGTGATGACACTGTTTCATTCTGGCCCCTGCCTTTTGTTTGCTTTGCTCAGAAGACAGGTACAGATGAATTTATTTATTACATGGTGATACTGTTTCAATTTTGCATTAACTCTTAATGGTTACAGAGCACATTCACCGTCAGGATCATGCTCAGACTTCCCAAGAATCCTTTGGGATAAAGATAGTACCTACCTCATGTTTGTGAGGGTTCAGTGCAACTGAGGGCAAGAAGCACTTAACACCTGGGGCTGGCACAGAGTATTAAATGATACTATTAGCATAACTACAGACATGATTAAATATTACTGGTCCATATTACTGACAGGGAACCACAGGTCAGGGAAGCGAAGTCACTTCCTCAGGTTAAGTAGGTAGTTAAGTGGTAGAATTCAGTTAAAAATCTGAATCTCCAGGCTCTAAGACCATTTTAGGAAATTGTCGGTTGAGGTTGCAATCATGGAAGGAAGAAAGCAGAGCCCCCAGAGAGCTTACATGACAGGTTTTATAGTTGGTGAGTAGGCAGAAGTGTTTAGGGCCAAAACACTGCTTAAGGGAGAGGGGGAGGCCCAAGTCACAGACCACAGGCAGCTGCACGATTCGTTTTTGCTTCCACAATCGCGGTCTTCTCTCAGGGCCCTCACATAGATGGTCTTCCTTCCTGCTGTCTTTCCCTTCTTCTCAACCCTTCCCCTGAACGATGCTCACGTTTCCAGGCTCAACCCAAATATCTCTCCAAGAGGGCTCTCTTGAGCCTGGTCTGGGTTCGTACCTACCCATACAGGCACCCACAGCCCCCTGACTTCTTTTAGGAATTCTTATCTAATATCTAGAATGTAAGCCACGAGAAGTCATCGGCTTTATCTTCTGAGGTATCCCCAGCATCTTTATGGGGTCTGGTGTTTGTCAAATGCAGGGCAGGTGCTGGCCAATATTAAGAGGCAGAAGACGACGACTGAGGAAGAAGTGGGAAGACATGAACAAGAACATAAAATGCTTTTCCATCTTGCCGCAGAATCCCTCCGAGCTGTGTTTCAGGGAGGAGCCAGGCACTGTAGAGCAGACAACTGAAAGGAATTAAGAGAAAGGCATGGAGAAGCAAATCAGTATGAAGAGTAACAAAGGCAGGCGTTAGTGCTGTAGAGCCCAGAGCTAGACTGAGCCTTGTGCAGAGGAAAGGGGGCAGAGAACGGGCCTCCTATGCCGCCTTTAGAAAGAGATGAGGAATCCCGGCTCTTTACAGAGAACTCACCAGGGAGGTCTAGGGACTACAATGATAAACCTGCGGCAGGCAACAGGGAGGGAAGGAGGGTGTCCACCCCGTGGAGATATTTCCGACTCTGTTGTGTTGACAGTGAAAAACGGCGGTGGTGGGACTTTTGGCAGGAAGCGTCCAGCTCTGGGGGAGCCTAATCACGCCTGGAGGCAGCGCCCGCCTGGCAGCCCCCGGCCCCCTGCTTTTTTCCTCCCTCGGTGCTCTCAGGGGTGGTGTTTGGATGATCTCCCGCGCCTCCTCCTGCGTGAGGGCAGCGCCAAGCGAGGACGCGGGGCCCCAGTTTCAGCAAGGGCCGTGTTGTTTACGTTCCCACCCCGCAGCCCTGGGAAGCCCCGAGTTCCCACACTCATGGAGGCAGCAAGGTCGCTATGGACACCTCATCTGTCTGGGTCGCTGACTCACTGCCGATAAGCAGCAGCTGCCGCATCCATGTTGGGGGGTCACCTCCCAGACTGCCCACCCCGGATCCAGGCGGGAGAAGACCCCCCGCGCGCCGCCCGCACTGGCCCGTCTGCTGCGGCCAAAGGCCCCTGCCAGACTCGTTTGGGCAGAGCGACTGGACACCCCCGAAGACACGTGCCTCCACACAGCACGGAGCTGCCCCGAGCCCTTGCCACCCTGACGTTTGTCGAGCCCTGTCTAGTTTTACAATGCTCTGCTGCCTTATGTTTTTTCACATCACTCTGACCACCACCCGTGAAGAGCGCAGAGCAGGTGCTTGTGTGTCCATTTTGCAGATGAGTAAACAGCCTCAGGATGTTCGACAGCCCTGCCCAAGTTCTCACAGCTAGTCCACGGTAAAGGCCGTTTCTCCACCTCCTGGTGCGGGGGTGGGTCTTCGGTTACTCCCTGAAAACACAAGCAGCCAAGCCCACAAGTTCCAATTTTATCCCTGAAAGAGAACTCTTCTTCCCAGGTTTAACCTGGCTTTAATCGGTCTTCCATTCAGGCTGGGGTGTCCTGAGAAACGCTTTGGTTTTGGGAGTTTTGAATCTTGCCGGCCATGTGCCTTAGTAGCTGTGTGATTCTGAACTTGATTTCCTGGAATATGCACTTCCACATGCATCAAATGGAGATGAAGTCATCTAAGTCGCAGAGCTGAGAATAACAGTAAACACCAACTGTTTTCTATACCTTTGGCTCAGTTCTAAGCACCTTCTGTGCATTGACTTACTGAATTCTCAAACAACCCTACATTATTTCATATATGCTGTGTTATTTCATTGTATAGATAAGGGGTCAATGGCAGAGAAGTAAAGAAACCTACCCCAGGTCACACAGCAAACAAGTAGCAGAGCCAGGATTTCAACCCAGGTTGTCCTACACCAGAGCCATGTGCTTAATCTCCCTGTTATACTGGCTATGCCAATTGTATTTACCATCTACAGTCAGTACTCAGCCACAGTCAATAGTTGTTACTAGCAATCACGGCAAGGATTTGCTTGATTTATAAGCAAAGCGTAGTGCTAACTACCTAAACTAATTTTGATTAGGTAAATCGAAAGACCCGTCCACTTAAAAATATCTTTAATTTAGTTAACCCTGGTTGCTAACTTTCCACCACTAGAGTCTCCCTTTCTGGCAGAAGATAGCTCAGGGACATTTTGGCAATGTAGGGGGTCATTTTTGGTGTCATAACTGGGGAGCGCTACTGGTATTTCATAGTATGGCCAGGAATGCAGCTGAACGTCCTACAGTGCACAGGACAGTCCCTTCGACAAAGAATGATCTGTTCCAAAATGTTGGTATACTGAGCTTTACCATTGACCGTAGTAGTCTTGAAGGACCCTGTTAATACACACATTTGTCAGATAAAATAGCAAAGTAATGCCCTGTTTAATATCTATTAATACGTGAACACAGTTCAGTTTATGTAGTCATTTGTTATTACCTATTGTTATTGTTACTGCTGTTGTTGCCAAGCAAAGCAGATGTGCCCTAGAAATGGTCAGGCTGATTTGGGGCTTGTGGTGGAGTTAGAAAATTGTTGTTGTTTTTTTTGTCAAGCAATGTCACCAACCCCTAAGTTGCTGACATTTGTTCCAATATGTTGAAGTAGGTCATAAGTAAGCTCACGGCAATGCCATTTCCTTTTGGTCCCCCCCCATTATGTAAGTACCAAAAGATTTTTTTTTATCTGATTTTGTTGGCTCCTTCTGGAAACTCCTTTAGCTATTGGCATCTTCAAAATGGTAAAAATTTACTTTACCAATCAGAACTTTGACCCAAAGTAGAATCTCAGTACTTTATGCATGTATGAAGCATCTGATGCTTGGCGGCACACCTAGCTCTCTTCCTTTGCTGGAGAACACTGAGCCTCCTATCACTGTGACTCGCTGATTTCCATATCATATACATTAGCTTCAAAGACTCTGTGAATAATCCTGGAAGTGGCTATTTTTAGTTTATGCTGGGTTATCATGCAGTAACAAATGATCCCAATCTCCTAACAACAAAAAGGTTTATTTCTGTTCATATTGCCTACACATCATAAATTGACTGCTTCCCTGTTTCATCTTGTTCATTCATGATTTAGGAAAAGGAGCAGGCCCTGTTTGGGATATGGTGATGTCCCAGCAGGGGGAAGAAATCAATGGTGGAACCATATAATGAATTTTACATCTTCCACTCACAATTGCTCACAACTTCTCAGAGCTGGCATATGTCATATATTCTTATATTCTACTGGCCAATGCAAGTCAACTGACAAGCTAGAGATCAGAAGGGTAGTAATGTATTTTCCTCCCATAGCCTCCATAGATTGGCCAGTGAATATTCCCAACAATAATATCATTTACCACAGGAGTCTGTCTTTGCCACCAAGGTGATGAGTCTTCAAGGTTTTGGCCTTGAATCACTACCTTTTCAAGAGGTTTTTATTCAATAAGTTAGGGAAGAATATAAAGTGAAAGAGCTGAGGCAAAATATCAGATTATAATGACTAATTTGATGAGGATCAGAGGTAGAAGATAAATGTTAAAGAAAGATAGTAGTCAGAAATGACTTCTAGGATTCCAGCTTGGGTGACTAATGAATAATTGTGCCAACAATTGAGAATAGAGAAGGAGAGAAAGTTTATTTATTGATTGACTTTTAATTTTATTATTATGTACAGTTAGCCAACATATAGTACATCATTAGTTTTGGATATAGTGCTCAACAATTCATTAGTTGGGTATAACACCCAGTGATCATTACAACACGTGCCCTCCTTAATACTCATCACCTGGTTTATTTTTTTTTAAAGAGTTCATTTATTTATTTGATAGGGAAAGAGCAAGAGAGCACAAGAAAGGGGAGCAACAGAGGGAGGGGAAGACGCAGGCTCCCTGTTCAGCAGGGACAGATCCCAGGATCCCAGGATCCCAGGATCATGAACTGAGCTGAAGGCAGACGATTAGCCAACTCAGCCACCCAAGCATCCTGGAGAGAAGGTTTAGAAGGAGAAAATCCCAGTTTTGGTTTTGACCCAAAGAGCATGAGGTGTCTTTGGAACAACCATGTAGACATCTATGGTAGACAGATGAATATATGGAAATGGCTCCTGAGAGAGTACAGAGCTACAAACGAAGATCTAAGATTGAGCAGTATATAAGTACTAATAAATAATAGCTATTATGATTATGTTTATTGAGCACTTAACTATGTCAGGCACTATGCAAAGCAATTTACATACATTTTCTTATTTAATTCTCTTAGCAGTCCTACAAGCTTGTTGGTGTTATTTATCCTCATTATGTAGGTAGGATATTAAACCTGAAGAAGCTTAAAAAACCCCAAAACTTCACTCAAGTCTCACATCTAGGAAAAAAGGACCCAGGAGCTTTGTCTTCACAACCTACGTTTCAATCAGTTACGTTTAGCTGGAACAATGATGACAAAGGAGAACATCCAGGCACTATGGAAAGAAAGGAAGAAAAGGGCAGTGGGTCAAGGGCAGGACCCTAAGCAATGTGAGTATTTAAGGATCAGAAAGAAGAGTCCTTGAAGAAGGCAGAGAAGGAGCAGGTAGGAGGAGATCAGAAGATTACAAAGCCTCAGAAGTCAAATGTGTAGAGTGACACCAAACAGAGTTTCGAACAGTCAGGGACAGCGGAATACTTGAAGAGCTGGGCTGGGAAAGGTCCACTGATGTTGACAATTAGGCCTAGTCCCTGACAATATGTCTAAACTCACGGAAGTATCTTTTACCAGCTGTATTCCCCACTTGGAATGCCAAGAATGAAAAATGAACCAATATTGGCTAGTCACATGCTGACTTTGGAAACACCAGCCTGTTGCTGGCTCACTCTCTCTGAACTCTGCCGCTAGAGACTGCCTTGACTTTTTGATCTCTTTGGGTAGTTCTTTGTTTCTGGGTCTTGGTGACCTGAATTTTACATTCTGTACCTATGTGTACTTGTCTGAGGTTCTTGACTATTCTCTCAGCTTACAAAACCCAACCTTATACCACATCCCTACTCTTGCTTACTATCTACTCCCATTTTGACAGAGTGAGGTTGAACACGGTCCCTCAATTCATAAGGCTGTGTCTCCTGCTAATTTTTTGCAATTCAGTTTCCAGAGAGGAAACAGGGATTTGTGGTCTCAGACAGTGACCACTGTATCTGCTCTGTAGATGTGGCAAATTACTGACAATTGAACTATTGGCTCTGAAATCATAGGTTCTTGGTCAGACCTTGCCAAACCTTGCAATGCCTGTTATCAGTTTTTTTTTTTCCTGCTAGGCAGCAAAGCATAGTTTATTGAGCGATAGTTCAAAGCTCCCCAAAAGGGAGGGGACCTGATAAGGTTCCCTTCCAGAGCAGACGTGCTGTCTTCAGACGGGTCTCCCAGCTACCATGCTTTTTAGTCCAGCCCCAGCTGTTTATGGAGATACAAGATTTATATGTGGCCACAGGAAGACACTTATATAATGAGATTGCTCACTTCTGCTTGGAAAGCCGGATGGTGGACAATGGTCCAACTGTGGCTGTGAGAAATTCCCAGTGGTGTCCATAGAGTGGCTCTTGCCCTTGATGTCCATAGAGTAAGCCAACTACATTAGAGTGGGTAAGCATCCAAAACTGCCTCAAGCTCAGAGACTTGAACTGAATGAACTGCCCTGAGGTGAGGGCACCAGAATCCTCTAGAATCTTTGCTCGTTGTGGTCATTTGGAGGTTGCACATATCAGTCACCCTTCCATGACCGCTGCCCCACCCCCCAGCAAGTGTTATCAGATTTATTAAATAAAAATACAGGATACCAGTTAAATTGGAATTTCAGACAAACAACAAATACATTTATATTTTATTTATATTTAATCGTTAATATTTATTTATTTATTCATTTATTATGTTCAGTTAGCCACATAAATACATTTTTAATATAAGTATATGCCACACAACATTTGGAGCATATTTATACTATGAAATGATTAATTGTTTATTAGAAATTCAAATTTAACTAGGTGACCGGTATTTACCTGACAACTCTATGAGCACCACATTATCTATAATCTGAAACCTGGTAGGAATTCGTAGGGATCCAATGGATCGCCTCTTCTCCCGGGGGTACAGGGGCACTTGTGAAAAAGAAAAACAGGAATAGGTCTCTGCTAGGACTACTGGGGTCCTGAACCCATCTGGCCCCCTCACGCTCCTGGGCCAGTTCCAGGGGTCCACGAAATTAAGTGTTCTGAGTGCCTATAACTTTGTTGGACTTTTATCAGCTGCATTTGGAAGATGGCTTTCTAGGACTGTCCAGTTTGGAGAGATCATGGTGCTCGACCTATGGCAGCACCAAATGACTAGTATCCTCCATAACTTTCAAGAGGAGGTTTTTGCACTTCCTGGACAATGTCCTAAGATAAACTGAAACACCTCCACCATACCCTGCCAAACTGGGCCTCATATAATCCTCTAGTCCAGCAATCCTTGCTTATCTAAAGCATTAGCACCTCCAAAACAGTCTCCAGACTTTTCCAGTTTGGTATAGCCGGGTATCTGTGATTTCTGGGTAAGAGATCCCCTGGCTACTCAAGGACACCTAGACATTCCAAAACATTCTTTTTTTTTTTTTTTTTAAATTCACACATAATGAATTATTTGTTTCAGGGGTACAGGTCTGTGATTCATCAGTCTTACATTCCAAAACGTTCTTGATAGAATTTTGTTCTTTTCTGTGCAACTGACCTAGTAATGACCTCCTAAAGAAAGAGAAGGAAGTTGGCTGTGATGTGCTGAGCTTGACACTATTTTTTGGACAACTCAAGACTCCCTTCACCTCTGCTCCATTATAGCACCAGCAGACACTTACTATGTACCAGATATTTGTCTGAGGACTTTACTAATATTAACAAATTTAATGCTTATAATAACCCTATGGGGCATGTTGTATTATTTTTGCTGTTTTAGTTGAAGAAACTGAAACAGAGAGAAAGAGTAATTCCTCTGAGGTCACACAGGTAAAAGTGGCTCCAAAGTAGAAGCCAAGATTTGAATAGGAGTCATCTAGATCCAGAATTTGTCCTCCTAACCTGTGGGGCAACTCTAGCCAGCCAACTCTAGTTCATCCTTACCCTGTTGGGACCAGTGCTGCCAACATTATGGAGGGTGCCATGGGAAGGAGAATGGTTTGTTGTTAAGATGTCTTCAAGGTCTAGAGAGCCTAATGCATGATGGTCTGGATAGAGCTCGGTCCACAATAGCCTGGAACAGCTAGTGAAAACCTAGAAGCTCAGCTCATGCTCTGCAAGGTGGTTTGCCTTCTCTTGTGAGCCTTGGGTGTTCCTTCAAGCAACACATAAAGTGGCAGAACTACAGAGCAGATGGATTATTTTGTAAGTCTGGGTATAAGGGAGCAGCAGAAAGACTCAACCTTGGAAGGTTCTGGCTTAAGTATGTCAGTCTTTCAGTCCAAACTATCTTTCAGACATCTACATATGGTCCTAATCCACACATCCAGGGCCTCTTGGGAGCAACTCACAGAGGTGTAAGATACAAGGAATGCCTCTATGTGAATAGGGAGGTGCACATCCCACAGAAAGGCCTGAATGCAGTATTAGCTTGGCCACCTACCTTTTCTGCTATTGTAACACAACCCGTGGCCCTGTCCAGTGTGTGTTCTGGTATGTTACCATGATAATACCAGAACCCTGAGCAAAGAGAAGCTGGGCTTCCCAAAGAGCAGCTGTTTTTGTCACTGCTGCAGACTTTGCTTCCAGAATTTATTGTTTTCCTCCTCCCAGAGCTGCATTTCTGTCCAACAATAATTTCCATCTTTATCATTTTCTTGTGCCCTTTTTTTCCTCACACTAGAGAGAACCTGGGAAGGGGTATACCGACTCAAAGGAACCTCAGTGAGCATAAGAACTGGTTGGCAGCAGACTTCAAGGAAAGGTTGGCCTATAGGATGCCATCCAGTTTCCCCCTAGCATGTCCATGGCTATCCTATCTACTGAACGTGACAGTTAGAGGACTGCTGATAATAAGAGCACCAGCAACAACAGCTATCACTTATTGAGCACTAACTCTGGGCCACAGGCTGTGCTAAATGCTTTGCATGTATTTTCTGACTTTATCTTCACAATAATGCAATAAGATGGATAATGTTTTACTTCCAATCTATAGCTGAGACGATTGGCCTTGCCAGATGAGTAAGTGGTAGAGCCAAGTTTCCAATCCCAGTTTACTGAAAGCTTGGGCATTCAGCTGCTCTGCTGTCATTGTCATATGTCAGCACCAGCTGACTTCCCCCATGTCCAGTCTCCCAGTTTCTTCAATTCTGTTCTCTTCTCCTAATTCTCCAGCCATTATTCCAATGGCAAGGGGGGATAAACATGAATTGTATTCCTAAGACTCATTATTACACCATAACTGAGCTCACCAGCTGGACCATGGGAAGAAATGAGAGCATGAGGAATTGTTTTAATTTGCCCCTTTGAAACAGAGACCCTACCTGAAGTAATAAGCTGTTTGTTTTAACTACTTTCCTGTTTTGTTCACTGTTGGATCCCAAACACCTAGAATCATGCCTAGCTAATAGTAGGTGCCCAACAAGCTTTAGCAAGGGAATCCAGGAAGCTGGGGTTGCCTGATGAAGAACACAGGAGGCTTAGTAAACCTAGGGGCAGGAAAGTGGCTTTTAGTTGAGCCAGATGATAGGATCTTTGAACACTGGTGCACCATTTCTGAGCTACACTTTGCAGGTTTGCTTCCTTCTATCCTATTCCAACTAACAAATTCTGGTTACTATTCGTGTATTTTTTCTATTGCACGATTGCTGCTTATTCATAAATTCTGCTTTCTTATCATACTCCTGCTTCCTCATAGATTTGGTTTGTGTGACTCTCCATTGCCCTTACTCCACTGTTTGACATCTTTTCAACTTCAGTTTCCATGGCTTACTGCCCTCATTATTTCCATGTCTGCCAAGTCACATCCTAGAAGAAGAGAATCTGGTACACCTAATTCATCTTTTCCATTTGAGTCCTGGTTTTTGGAGAGGCAGCCCTAATGTCAGGGTCCAATCCCTGGTCCAATCAGGAGCCATCCCTGGGTAAAGAACAACCTCGCTCTGCTTCTCAGAGCAGGGGGCTGTGGGTGGGGCAGTTTCATCTTGAAGAGGAAGTTGGGTGTGGCAGGCACTTTGTTGACATATCCACTATAGGAGTGCTCCTGGGAGCCCCTCTCTCACCTCAGAAAAGTGACCTTGTGAGTTAGGACTTTTCATCAGGCACTCCCAGGAAAGCCCAGCTAACTGCAGCTGGTGACTTGCTGCGTTTGGAATTCTTGGTCTGCCACCTCTTTGCACTCTTCCTTCTGGAACTACCTTGATTTGTCAGCTTATTACCTGTTTGGAGTTGGCTTGTCTCTGGAGTCTTTCTTCTACTTAGGTGAGTTGCTTCCAACTAGACTGCTTGACTCTTGGATATGGTGAGTGTTTGGATCGACTTTGGGTCTGGATCATGCTGTTAGCTGGGATGTAAATCGCCTCACTTCTTGCTCCCTTGCCCCTTCCCTTCTCCCTAAATCTACTGTGCTCGAAGCTGTCACTTACCTGAGGGTGCCTTCCCTTCCCAGCCCACCCACGTGTTCCTGAGGGAATGACATTAAGAAATAGTTGGTGGCTTCAGGGAGAGCGATTTTAGAGGAATGGTTGGGGCAGAAACCAGACAGAAGCAAGTTGAGGAAGTGGAAATAGTGAGAAGTTGAGATGAAAAGGAGGGGAAGAAAACAGGTGTCAAGAGGGTTTTTAAAAAAATTATTATTTTAAGAATTTGCTTCTGATCATATAATACATAATTTTGTAAAACATCTTATAAAATCAAAATCATAACAAATAAATTTATAATTCCCCATAATTTAACTACCTACATAATTATGATAGTTATTGATTTTTGAACACCTACTAAATACAGGAATTCTGGTAGTCACTTTAGGAATAGTGTTTCTATTTATCGTGTAATACAAAGCCCCAGGTGGGCCAGAATTAAGAGAACTATTTCTGTGATGCTGAGTGAGACAATATCCTTTTT
Organism: Mustela nigripes; assembly: GCF_022355385.1. Taxonomy (NCBI): domain Eukaryota; kingdom Metazoa; phylum Chordata; class Mammalia; order Carnivora; family Mustelidae; genus Mustela; species Mustela nigripes. Next base: position 103,066,846 of record NC_081570.1, on the reverse strand, counting down.
CTTCAAGCAATGATTGGTATCCACTGATTTACAAGAGGGTTGAGAAGTTTTCTGAGGGGAAAACTCAAATCCTACAGTAGGGTTTGAGTCATGCATGGACATGTCCAGGGGGAGTTCCAGAGGTAGGCAGATTACTGGCAGGTAGAGTGGGGCCCCCAGGGAGAGCACGGCCTGTTGAGGCAGGAGTCTGCAATGATAAGGCTGGGCTTAGTCCTGGAAGGTCATGGCCAATCTGGCTGTCATGGGGTAGGCCCTAATTCGGCTAATTCAGTATGTGTCTTCCCAGAAGAAAACAAAGAAGAGCCTCTCTGTAATAGAAAGAGTCATTTAGTGAAGCTCCGTGATGCCCTGGGACCTATTACCCTGTGGGCAACTGGGTGTAGCATCTCCAGGAAGAGAGCTTTTTCCTTCTCACTGCGAAAGAAGATGCTGACAGGCATCATAGGGGCTATCCAGTCCTAAATTTTCCACAAAACTAGCATCATGGGGCCAATCGTGGAGGCATAAAAAATTTTTGTCAGTAAGGTAACAGTACCTGAGCTCTGTTAGCTCAGTAACACTTACCTTAAGCATTAATTATGCTGAAAAAATGGACTCTCTTACTTCCTGTTTTTCAAAGCATCGTTGACTAGGGGACAAGTGCAGGGCTCTGAAGAAGGCACTGCTGTGGGCTTCTAGCTCACCATGATGCTGCTAGAGCAAGCGTCATGGTGTCCGGCTAAGCTAGCTGTGACAATGAATGATTTAAGAACACAGGTAACATCCGCGCCTTAATGACTCATGCAATGTCTTTGCACAAACAACACCTTCTCAGTGAGGCCACTCTGTATAGAACTAAAATGGAACGCCCCCTACCTTACTGTCCCATCCCCTAGTATCACCTACCATAATCTTCTTTCTACAGCACTCATCACCATTTCACATACCATAATTTTTCTTGTTTCTTCTTTTTCCTTTTTTTTTTTTTTTTTGAACGAAAGAGAGAGTGAGCAGGGGAAAGGGGCAGAGGGAGAGAGAAAAACTCAAGCAGACTCTGCGTTAAGCGCAGAACCCCACAAGGGCCTCAATATCAGGACTCTGAAATCATGATCTGAGCTGAAATCAAGAGCTGGCAATTAACCAACTGAGCCACAGAGGCTCCCCTTTCTCTTCTTTTAAAAACAAACTGTCCCTTTCCTACTCTAAGATGTAAACTCTAACAAAAATAGTATCTCTGTGTTTGTTGTTGTGTCCCCAGAACCTAGATCAGTGACTGGCATGGAATATTCAATAAAATATTCATTGAGCTGGTCCATAATGTGGGTTTCCCAAAAATATTTGGGAGAGGATGAGAACTATTTTAAGATTTTTAATTAGCATCTGGATTTATGGCCTGGGAGAACTTAGGATATTTGCTTGTATTTAGAATAACCTTGTAATGTTTTTAGGATAATATTCCTATTTTACAGATGAAGAACAAATGAGAGCAAAAGCAACTTGCTCAGACCCCATAGAAAGTGAGGGCAGGGGTCTTATTACAAACTGGAATAATAAGTAAGAAGACCATATAGGAGATTCTCCTATAGCTGAGGCAAGAGTTAATGAAAGCCTTAATTGATATAGTAGAAAAGGGATGGAAAAACAAAGGGATGGAAAGGAAAAAGACTGTGCAGATTGATACTACCACTGGAAGGAGCCCATAAAAATCAGATGAGGACAGGAAAGTTCTTTTAAGACAGAAGTAACTTCAGTTTTTTTCAGAAAAAGAAGATTGGCTAGTTGCAAAACAGGAAAGAAACAGACCAGGTAAAGTCAAGTCCTTGTAGCTTTGAGCAAATCTGTGACAAAATTTTCTTAATGTGGATTTCATATTTGGATTTTAACTGCAAAACAGATGAGAGTAAAATGACTTATGGCAAAAAGAGTCAAAGTTGAGTCATGACAGAGAAGACTGTGGCGATCGTGTCCAAGGGATGACTCAGGAAGCAGTGCAAAGCCCTGGGGAGAGGGGATACTCCATATTAGGATTCAGGGTTGCTAATCGAGAGGTTCCTGGGCAATATAAGAGATGCCTGAAACAGGCCTTGGTTTAGGGAGAAGGAACTGTAGGTTAGGTAGCTAAAGAAGGTCCAGCCACCCCCACCATCCCACTCACTTCTGGCCCATCAGCTGGTGTTGCAGGCTATGCCGTGATTTTGCAAAGGGAACCAGGGTCGGGTGACTGGATCAGAAGAGCCAGCCAGGATGGTCAGTCACACATGGTGAGAGGCAGGTAAGGAAGCTGAAGATTAATGAATACGGAAGCCTTAGGAGGATAAGTCCGGCCCAAGTCACTGGATACTGGTTATGGGGGTGGCAGTCTATTTGTTCGTTTAAGCAGTATTTACTGAGTGTTCTTTATGTTCTGGGCCCGTGCCAGGCATTGGTCTAGGTGCTGGGAATTGAGGTTTGAGTAAACTACTTCCTGTTTCTCCCCTCTCTTTTGGAGAAAGAACTGGAATAACATCTGGCTCTCATTGGCACAAGAATTGGGCAGGGCTGCATCTGCAAGAGGCAGACATCAGCTTGGGCAGAGGGGTCAGGTTGGGGACAGCATGACCTGGCCAATACAATACTTACATTGTACCAAGAATTTGTGTTTATTTTCTATGCTCAGCTTGGTATTATGTACTTATTTTTGATAAGCAAATTAACTACTTTATGCTTTCTTATAAGTAATTTCTAGATATACAGTTATGACATTGGATGGAGGAGAGAGCTTTTGATTTCCAGTCCTAAAAGCAATAGTGAGCCTAAATTTCTGGCATGACAATCACCTAAAGCAAGGGCATTTCAAATCATCAGTGGGAGCAGCGAAGAGGGGAGAGGGCATGATCCAACTCTCCTGTATTATAAGGCCAAGCGATGAATCACAGTGGGGAAGCCACAGTAGAGTGTAATGGTCCCACCCATAACCCTTTAAGACACAACACTTGGTTGTGTCATGTATTAACTCATAAGGGCCAGCTGACAATAAACTTCCCAAGTTGGGGTGCATGCCCCATTTCACTCAGCCTGCAAGTAGGCCCACAAGATCAGTCCTGTTTTCCCAGGTTAAGAGTATTCCTTTGGGGGTACATGGGTGGCTCAGTGGGTTAAGCCTCTGCCTTCAGCTCAGGTCATGATCTCAGAGTCCTGGGATAGAGCCCCAAATCAGGCTCTCAGCTCAGCAGGAAGCCTGCTTCCCCCACTCTCTCTGCCTGACTCTCTGCCTACTTGTTAACTCGATCTCTCTCTGTCAAATAAATAAATAAAATCTTTTTCTTTTTTTTTCTTTTTTTTTTTTTTTAAGATTTTATTTATTTATTTGACAGAGAGAGATCACAAGTAGGCAGAGAAGCAGGCAGAGAGAGAGGAGGAAGCAGGCTCCCTGCTGAGCAGAGAGCCTGATGCGGGACTCGATCCCAGGACCCTGAGATCATGACCTGAGCCGAAGGCAGCGGCTTAACCCACTGAGCCACCCAGGCACCCCAATAAATAAAATCTTTTAAGAAAATAGTATTCCTTTGTTACTGGAAGGGAATTGAAAACAATTGTCATCAACAATCCTAGGCCCTTTACTTATTTAATAGAATGAAGCTGAACACTAAATTTGTTTTTGCCTTTGTGCAAAGTGTTTTCCCTAGCAATGTTCATTTTGGGCACAATTAGAAGATTTCTGTAATAGTCTCTTTTACTCTCAATACTGTGTATATCTATAGTTGACTTCTATAGAGCACCTAGCCCAGCATCTTGACTATAACTGGAACTCGAATTATATTAATTGAAGAAAATGTTAACACCAGTAGAAAAGGGGAATAAGATCAGGAGAATAAACAAAGGGAGGGCCCAAATGAAAGTTCACTTTTACAAACTGGTTTTAATTTTGGCTCTCTGATTATAGGTGTGGGTTCTAGCTGAAAAGATTTCAGTCTCTGCTCTGTTGTCAACAATGAGAATTGCAGGAGACAGAAGATTTTAGGAGTCATTTTTAAAAGTTTCTAGATCGATGGTCTGTATTATTTCAGTCTCATTCCTATCCCCCATTCAAAATTTAAGCCATTCATCTCTACGAAGAATTTTATAGTGAAATAAATCAGTATAATTCAATCTTAACATTTATTGGTTGCTTACTCTATGCCAGGCACTTTTCTAATCATTTTACACTTACTAACTCATTCAAACCTCTTAAAACTCTATGAGGTAGACGTCATTGTTATTTCCATTTTACAAGTGAGGGAATTGAGGCAGAGAGTAAATAATGTGTCCAAGATCTCATGGCTAGTGAGCGACAAGGATCCTGCCCAGATGGTCTGAGTCTGGAGGCCACACTTGCAACCACCAAGCTACCTCTGCTCTGTAGTTAGTCACTCCACTACTAAGCATCTCCAAGTACCTGGTTTGTTAAAACAACTCTTAGAGGGTTAAATGTTTGGTACCCTTGTTTTGGACAATTACCTATTATTCGTTGACAGTTGTTAACTTTGTTTCTAAAAATGACAAGGTTAGTTGTAAAAATCATCTTTTCCTGCCCTCTCTTCTTGGATAGCAACCTTTTCAGAAACAAAGTAAGCGTGGAGTTGCTTTTGTGAGCCTAGATGGTGGAGGACCATTTTCTCATAAGCTGAGCCAACATTGCTCTACCTTGTTCTCAACAGGTCTCAGTTGCTTGTATGAGAAGGCAACTTATATACCAATGAAAAAAAGAAAATTTATTTCTGTGCACTAAAATCTTCTTATATGACAAATATGAAAATAGCTTTCATTTTTCTTCATTTTTCTTTTTTAAAAAGATTTTTTTTAAAGATCTTTTAAAAAAGATATTTATTTGACAGAGAGAGAGGGAGGATAAGAGCACGAGAAGGGGAGCAGCAGAAGGAGCTGCAGGGGGACAGGGAGAAGCAGGCTCCCTACTGAACAGGGAACCCAATGCAGGGCTTGATGCCAGGATCCCTGGATTACAACCCTGGCCAAAGGCAGATTCTTTTTTTTTTTTAAAGATTTTATTTATTCATTTGACAGACATAGATCACAAGTAGACAGAGAGGCAGGCAGAGAGAGAGGAAGGGAAGCAGGCTCTCCACTGAGCAGAGAGCCCACTGCGGGGCTCCATCCGAGGACCCCGAGATCATGACCCGAGCCGAAGGCAGAGGCTTAACCCACTGAGCCACCCAGGCGCCCCTGAAGGCAGATTCTTAACTGACTGAGCCATGCAGGCTCCCCTCTTTCGTTTTTCTTGTCTGCCATTTTTCTCATCAGTACATAATTCCCTCTCATTTCTCCCAAGTTTGATGTAACCCTAGCCTTTACACATTTGATACCCTTAGGAAAAACTCAGAAAAAGAAGCGGATGGGAAAGCATTCAGACATTATTTAATAATTTATGATATTTTAACATTGCGGTAACTCTTCTCATCCTCTTTTCTCCAGTTTCTGGGTCTATGATCGGGAGGAGAAACTCATTTCCAGAGAAAACATTTCCTCTTCCCACTATTACTTCTTGCATAGGGTACTAAAATTTTTTTTGTAATCATCTCATTTTGGAGATAAGGAAAGGGACAGCAAGTTAGCCTGTATATGGGGAATTTTCCTAAAGAATGTTATTTTGACTTACTTCATGACATAAATTATACTCCATTCGAATTTTAGGTAGTATATTTTATTTCAAAACTTGCTATGCATTTTAGAACTTTCTGTTGTGTCATGGTGACCTGGCCAGAAGACTTTTTAATTCCCAAAGGCGATTAATCTTATGTCCCCAAATATATTTCATTTGCAGCTCAACAAGACCAGATGCCCTTAATGGGTTTAGGGGTAAATGAACCAATGAGAACAAGTCCCTTTTTCAGTAACAGCTTCAGAGAGATGGACCGGTCAGGGAAGGGAAGGCTGAGGGGTGGAGAAAGGAGCACTTCAGAAGGCTGAGCCTGGAGGTGGAATTGCTACACCACACATCTTGTTTGTTTAGACTGGGGTCCTGAGATCCCTATCCAACTTCTTAGCTGATTCTCTTAAGAACAAGCCAAACAACTGAAAACAGGGTCCACACCGCTTAGCTAAGTCAAAGCCCACAGGGTGACTGGCATCGCAGGCTTCACTCGCCCACCTGAGCATGAGAATGTCTGTGAGAGAAGAAGGGTAGCGTGGTGCCACCACTTCGTGTCCACCAAACTCATAAACACGCCTCTTTTCCTCTTCTAAAGGTTTGTTATAAAGAGGTGCACCTCAGCTGAAGCATCTGTGGCTTCAAATTACCGTGGCTGCTTTACAAGCCACTCTACAAAATCATGCCCTGGCACAGATTCAACAGCTAGGGTTTACAGTAGAGAGAAATTCAAGGACAGTGTTTATTATGAGAATATGGTCAAAGTGAGGATTTGTTTTTTTTTTTCTGTTTGTGAATAGTGTATTAAGAAATTGGGTGATTTATGTATTTGAGCTTAATACTGGATAGAGCATTATTTCTCAGGAATAAGCTAGTAAGACATAAAACTTTAAAATTAAAAAACAAGATCTCTAATAAATTAAATTTAAATAATTATAGTCCAATATCAATGGTGGAGAATTCCAAAGATCAAGGTAGGGAAATGCATCAAGGTAATTTGTTTTCTTAATTAAAAAAAAAAAAAAAACCCTCTGGGTAAAGAATAGTAAAATCATATTAGCAAAAAAAGGAAAAAGTTATTTTAGGGGCACCTGGGTGGCTCAGTTGTTAGGCATCTGCTTTCAGCTCAGTTCATGATCCCAGGGTCCTGGGATTGAGCCCCATATGGGGCTCTCTGTTCAGTGGGAGCCTGCTTCTCCCTCTCACATTCCCTCTGCTTGTGTTTCCTCCCTCCCTGTCTGTCTCTCTCTCTCTGTCAAATAAATAAATAAATTCTTAAAAAAAAGTTATTTTATGAGCGTTGAAGGCTATATTCTCATCAAGATAAAGATCAAAGAATATGAAAACTAAGAGAAGCCATTGTGCTTTGTTGTTGTTGTCTGTTTCTTTGTCAATAAAAATCGACTCTGTTGCTAGGATCCTGAATTTTAAATTATGGAAATCAGTGTTACACGGATGAGTCAATAAAATCAGAGCATATTCTACTAACTCAAAGAGATACAAAAATTATGGAAGGGACATGAAGATTCTGATAGAGCTCTGTGAATTCTACTGGGCCAATAAATAAAGAACTAATTTAAAGTAAGTAAAACCACCGGGTTTCCCTCAAGCTTCTAATGTTTTCAAAATGTATTTATCTTATCACTTAAAGGCTTATAGTCATAGTAATTGAAGTCCTGATTGTTTTCCTTATAAAAGGAATACACATTTGAGGACACGATTCTGCCCCTCTATAACAGGAAGCACCTACTTTTTTATTGTGTGAAGAGCTTAACCAGAATCATTGCCCACTGTTCAGAGAGTGGTTTATAGAACCTTTGGCTCAACTTGTGCTTCATGGAGCACTACGTTCTTGACACTCACCTCTATAAACTGGGGACAGATTTGTTATTTGTATTGTCAAACACTGACTGCACGCTTTAAAAAAAGGAACCTCCCTTAGAGCATTACAGAATATTAGAGCAAAAGAGAACTGAAAGATGATCTTGAGTAAGCCACCATTTTATAGATGAGGAAACTGACGCACAGAGCACAGAGGGACTTGCTGATGTCTCACGGAGCCTGATCCAGAGCTCAGGTCCCTTGACTCTCAGACCCACACTGCAGCACCAGCACTAGGCAGCCTCTCTCGCATTGCTTGGTGAATGAGTGCGTTGGCACTGGGAGGATAAAGATGAAGGTGACATCATGGAGCTCAAATCTAATAGGAAAAAAAAGCATTATATTGCACTCCGTACATTGTTGCTAGAATGATCTTTCTAAAAATATGAACTGGGGGTGCCTGGGTGGCTCAGTGGGTTAAAGCCTCTGCTTGTGGCTCAGGTCATGATCCCAGGGTCCTGGGATCGAGCCCCGCATCGAGCTCTCTGTGCAGCGGGGAGCCTATTTCCCTTCCTCTCTCTCTCTGCCTGTCTCTCTGGCTACTTGGGATCTCTGTCTGTCAAATAAATAAATAAGATCTTTAAAAAAAATTAAAAAATAAAAATATGAATTGAAACATTTTGTCTGTCCCTGTAGTGGTTCCTCTTTGCCTATAAGGCAAATCCTCCTCCTCATTCTCCAACCTCTTTTCTAACTGCATCTATGCTGATGTCCAAGATTAGCCACAGAGGACCAATTGCTTTTTCCTAAACAGCACAGGCTGTTTTGTCCTGCCAGGCCTTTGCTCATGCTGTCCTCTGCCTACAAAGCCCTCCTCTCATCATCCGCCAGGAGGGTTGGCTCCTTTAACTATCATCATCGTCACCATCATCATCATCATCATCATTATTTTGGGGTGGGCAGCAAAGCAAAGTTTATTGAGTGATAGTTTATTAAGCGATAGTATAAAGCTCCCAAAGAGGGAGGGGACCTGAGGTGGTTGACCAGATTGTCTCCTTTATAACATATTTCCTCAGGTTTCTCTCTTCCAATCTCCAGTCTCACAATTAGAGTTCGTCATTCCTGCCTTTGGTTGTCCACTGTGCGCCACCTATACTTCTCCTATGGCACCTGTACTATTTGTAACATTAACTTCTTAAAAACAAATAACGTATTTGCTGTTTACACTTATGCCTTTCTCCACTAATTGAAGGCAAGCTCTTTGATGGTAGAACCATCTTCTTTGTACCTTTAGAACATAGCCCAGCATCTGGCTTATAAAACCTCCACTGAAGGAACTACCCATAAAGAGCCTTGCAAAGTACTATGGCAATGCAAAGGAAGATGCAGCGGCCTGTGCTTGGAGGAGTCATCCCAGGAAAGAAAGCTCAGGTCCCAAGTCTCAGATGATCAATACTCCCATCAAGGCAGAAAGCAGGGGTTGCTTCATACCTGGTGGCAAGAACAGAATGCATAAAGGTACAGAGGCCTGAGAAATGGTGGGAAATGTGGCACATTTGACACATCGTGATTCATTTGTTGTTAAACTAGAAGAGTCTACAGAAGTCAGTTAAGGCCTGTGTGTGAAAGTTCTGGTAATCCATTACAGAAAGGAATTTTTATTGTATTACAAGGAGCTAGAGAAGGAAGAACAATGAATATCAATATTCCAGAGTATGAATGATTGGATTTGCCTGTCAAGAGAAAGGACTGCAGCAACTGAGGAGAGGTTGCTCTAGAAAAGGTAGGACTAACATCTCTGAGTCCAGGTATGACACTGTTGATCTGAGGGTTTGGAGAACTGAGAATGGTCCTGATGAGAAGTGAGAGGGCCTAAAGCAAGGCAGTCGAGGTGGAGACAAAGAGAATGATTGAGCAAGCACAAGAGTGTTGGAATATTGAGTGGTGACTGACTGAAGATGAAGAATGAGGGAAAAGGGAGAGGCAAGGATGTTTTCAAGCACTTGTCTTGAATATTTAAATGGATGCCAGTGTTCTGATATAGAATGCAAGAAGAAGAGGCTTTTGGAAAAAACATTAAGTTGATTTCATGACATTTGTGAGATACTTACATGAAGATGTTGAGAAAGCAGTTGGAATCACGAGTCTTACACTCAGTAAGTCGTGAGTATATCCAGTTGATAACTGAGTCCAAAGGAGAGGGTGAGATCATCTGGAGATCGTGGAGTCAGGGGAGAAGGTCTAGGATGAGGCTCTTAGGAAAGAAGGAGAGGGAGAAGGAGACTAAACTGAAATAGATCAAGAAGTAGAAACACATCCAATGTGGAGTCATGGAAGCTGTAAGCGAAGAGAGTTTGTTCACATGGAAGAAAGAATTAATGGTGTCAAAACCAAAGAAGAGATGAGGATAATGAGGACTGAAAAAGAGTCCCGGAAGAGCTGTAGTATAAGGCTGTAAACGTACTTGTCGGTGGCTGGAGGAAGCCCAGCATCAGCATTGGGCCAGTGAGTCTGAGACAAAAGCCTCCTCCTATTTTCTACTCTCATCCAGTTCATAAGGCTGAAGTTGACTTACAGTAGGATCTATGCTAAATAGCTTCATCTGTTTAGGGCTAGTGAAATCGAGGTGGTTGATCCATCTCCATCAAGAGCTCGATAAAGAATTGAAGAGCTTTCACATTTTCTTTTTCATATGTATGAGCTGGGGGTAGATGAAGGAGATCGCTGATGAAAGAAGTAAATGCAGAGCATGAAAAAGAAGAGGAAATAAATAAATGCCAAAAAGCAGTTCCAGAGCTCTTGATTCACTTACCTCCACATACTCTAGGTTCTATTTATAGGAAAACTATAAGCTAGCATGGCCAATATAGGTTTCAGTGGGCTAGCAAGTAATGCAATCACCATATAATTTGTTTCAAATTCCTCAAAACTGTTTTACTAAAGGATCAGTAAGTGTGCAGACTTGAAGGGTGGTCTGAAGATAGTGTTAAAATTCAGAGTACAGAAATCAAAAGAAAGCACTTAGACATTTTCAGATCACATAAAGAATGCTGTGACATATAAGCAGATCATTGTGGACTTATGTCACCAAGAAGGGTATAGATGAGTTTGGGTGTTGTGGAATTCACACAGGGAGTCACATGGGACGTGCATGACTTGTGCACTAGTCATGTGCAAGAAGACCAGGTATCAGATCCCTAATGTTGGGATCTGATATCCCCAAATCCCAATATCCCATATCCTAATAGTTGGGAAATGTTTAAGAAATATCCCCGCAAACAAAACAAAACAAAACAAAACACCCCAACAACCCACAGATAGTATGAGAAATACTGCTTTAGGTCACAACCCATTTGTAAGACTACTTATACTTAGTTTGGGACAAGCTAGTTGACAGCTTGAGCACACACCAAAAAATTTAGCTATAAAGTCAGAAGAAATTAAATGTCCATTGTAGAAGACGTGAATTCGTGCTAGAAAAGTCCAAAGTTACCTTCTAATGTCCTTCTAGATTGAATGTAGTCTAGTTTATTTTTTAAATTGCTTTGTTCGTTATAACATCCCCAAGGTCTTTAACAGTCCTTGGTACATGATGGGCACTAAATAAGTGTTTGTTGAACACTGAGTTAGTTGTTCTACTTACAACGTACAGAATGGATTGAGGAAGAGGAAGGCTAGCATTAGAAAACGTAGCTAGGAGAACTTAAAGACAGTCTAAATACAGGTTGATGAGACTAATCAGCCGATAGGACACAGGAATAAAGAAAACATGAATCTGAGAAATAATGAGAGGATCCTCCAGTTTTCCCCATCTCAGTGAGCAGCCTGGCTATCCACTAAGGTCCATTTAAAAAATCTAGGATTATCCTGGACTCTTCCCTGTATCTTTGTCCCCAGTATTCTATCACTCTGTGAGTCTTAAATATCTCTTTATCCTGACTTCTCCTATTCACACTTCTTTAGTCCAAGTTGTGGCACTTTTCCCAAGACATTTGTAATAGCTTCCTAAATAGTCACCCTGCTCCAGGCTTTTCTGCATTCACCCATTCTTTCAAAATTGAAAATCTAGTGTTTTTACTCTTTTGTTGAATGCCCTTGAATGGCTCCTGATTTACCTTCCAAGCTTTAGTAATACTTAAGCTCCATGTTAGGGTAGCAGCTTACAAGGCCCTATATCCTCTGGCACGTGTGTCACACTCCAGCCTTTTCTTCTGCTCTTTGAACCTAAGCAACACTAAACTACTTGTAACTCCTGCCCCAAGAGTGCCATGCTTGTTTGTGCCTCTGTGCCTTTGCTTATGCCATTCCTTTTGCCTAGTATGCTCTCCACCCCTACACCTTTCCTGCTGCTCCGTCTGTGGCAATTTACTTTTACTGTTGTAACAAACTACCACAAACATAGTGGCTTACAAATGACACAAGCTTGTTATCTTACTTTTTTGGAAATCAGAAGTCTGAAATGAGTATTATGGGACCAAGACCAAGGTGTTGCCAGAGCTGTATACTTTCTGGAGTTTCTAGGAAAGAATCTATTCCTTGCTTTCTCTAGCATTTTGAGGTTTCCCGTATTTTTTGCCTGATGGCCATGTCAGTTCAACCCCTGCTCCCATTGTCACATATTCTCTGACTCAGACACTCCCGTCTCCCTTTTATATAAAGATGTTTATAATTACTTCACATTTACCCAGATAATCTGTAATCTTTATTTCTTCCCTGAAAAAATTTTTTTAAGATTGTATCTATTTATTTGAGAGAGAACATGAAAGAAAGAGCTTGAGCCGGGGGAGCATAGAAGGCAAGGGAGAAGCAACCCTCCCCCCACCCCCACACTGAGCAGGGAGCCTGACACAGGGCTGGGTCCCAGGGCCTCAGGATCATGACCTGAGCCAAAGAAAGACACTTGACTGACTGAGTCACTCAGGTGCCCCTCATCTTCCTTGAGTTTAATCACATCTGCAAAATCTCTGTCACTAAGTAAGGTGACATATTAATAGGTTTAAGACATGGGCATCTTTGGGGAGCCATTATTCTACCTACCATACCATGCACCTCCTGTTTATCTCTTAAAGCTCAGCTCAGATATCACTTTTTTTTTTTTAAAGATTTTATTTATTTATTTGACAGAGAGAAATCACAAGTAGGCAGAGAGGCAGGCAGAGAGAGGGAGAGGAGGAAGCAGGCTCCCTGCCGAGCAGAGAGCCCGATGCGGGACTCCATCCCGGGACTCTGAGATCATGATCTGAGCCGAAGGCAGCGGCCCAACCCACTGAGCCACCCAGGCGCCCAGATATCACTTTTTTTTGAAGCATCCTCTGCTAATCCTCCCACTCAGAGCTAGTCACCATCTACTTTGTTTCCTATACATCCTACCATCACTACATGGATTAGCTTCTATTACATATATTAATTTTTTGAATAAATATGTCTATCTCTGTACTAAGAGCTCTTGAGAGAACAGCCTATTTATCTTTGTATTGCCTACTCCTAGCACAGTGCATGACATATAAGCCATGTTTATTTTAAAAAATTGAATGTGCTAGGCATTGTGATGACCTGCCCCTATTTCCCCTCAAGTCACATGGACTTCCTAACCTCTCTTGATCATGCCGTTCCTTTCCCATCCTCATCTATCTGTAATGCCTTTCTTTCAACTTTTCTGTTTTATGAATCCTTACTCATTCTTCAAGGAACAAATTAAAAAGATTTTTCCTCTGTGATGTCTTTTGTGATCTCTTCAAGACAGCATTAATCACCTCCTCATTTGGGGTGCTAAAATATTTTATAAATATCTGTATTTCATATCTCACTCTATGTTTCACTTAGTTATATACACATCTGTTCCTCTACAGCAGTATACAAGGACCATATCTTGTTTATACCAGCACAAAACACATCCTCAAACATTTATTAACTTAAATTGAACATATGAAAAAATCAGCATGGGGGGATGGGCACGGAAGGCAATAGAAATGAACCAAAGATAAAGGATGCCCTTGAGTAAAGAAAAGGAGGGAAGAGGAGACTAAGAAGGCACTTGTAAAGCATGTTCAGAAGACTCAAGGAAACAGTATGATGAAGACCAGAGTCCGAATGACTTCTAATTAAAGAGAAGAGTGTGAGCAACAGTACCAAATGCCACTGAGATGCTGACCTTGGAAATCAATGAGAAAGGCTGCTGGACTTGACCTTTAAGAGATCCTAAGGGCTTCAGGAAGCACAGCTTTGAGAGTACTCAGCCAGGGCCCTGGGTCTGCTCCTGTTTTTAGGTTAGGGGAGGAAGGATCTCCAGAAGATAAATGACTTGAAAAGGAAAACCAGACTTCTTATCCAATCTCCCCGATGAATGCCTGAGGACATAAACCCCATAGTACAGTTCCAGGTGAGAATGAAAGGCTTGGTTCTTTCAACTGATACAGACGGTTCAAAGTACTGGGAGGTGTGGGTAGTTCTTAAGGAATACGGGGACCAATCTGACATGTTCCCCTATGATTTTCAACAATGGGGCACATTCAGCTTGGCAGTCTAAGAACGCTTTAGAATTAAAGGCAAATGTCTAGTCTGGCTACAGACGTGAGAGGAATTTCCCTTCCCTGGAGCTTTTCTGGATATTGGAATTTCTCTGTATGAGGCATTCTCTGACCCAGTGGACCAATATTCTCCTGCCTCTTCCTGCCTTGAACCATGTTCTGTTTTCCACCAAAACTGTCTTTTACAACCTATGTCCCATTTGGCTAAACTTTGTGGCCAGCTGTCTGTCCTGACCCATGCTACGCTTAATCTAGACACACTCCTATGCCTACCATCTTCCTGGGTTTTCTTCCCAAATTGATTTCACCTAGCATTTAGCTCTGTGATCTGCTTCTGTTGTGTCCTAAATCAAACTACTGTGGTCTGACAGGTCACGCATACTCAACAGGAATAAGAATGATTCTCAGGGGGTGAAAAACAACTTAATTTTTTAATATATAAAGTACAGATGTAAACACAGAACATCAACTAATAAAACAATATATCTGTGGTATTATGTGGAAGAGCACTTTTAAAATGTCTGAAAAGTCTCCTTAGGAGGGCTATAATGAAAAAAAAAAAAAAAAAAGCTTCAGAAACACCATGTTAGGTAATGAAGCTGAAATTCAAGCCACAAGAAGAACACAAGAAGTGTGGATAGTGAGGAAACAGAGTGGTTACTTGACTGTGTAGATCATGGAGAAGATTCCAAGCTAGCAAACAAATTTTGAGAATTTATTATGTTCCCTGAGCTATGTGAAACCCATAAGCTTCTCCTTATTTGAGACTCAATGTACCTGTTTCTTGCAGGAACAATAGCAACATTTTCCATTGAAACAGTAGCCCACCTACCTCCTCTCTGCTATAGCACCTTTTATGCTAATCATGTAGTTGGAGGTAACTCCTCATTCACATTTTGCAACATAAGAAAATGAAAAACACAGTCCAGCTTGTGTTTGTAGAAGCTCCTTTCATGGCAGCCTTTCAACGGGTTGGGCAATTTAAAAGATGCAATTGTAATCATGACTAACTCATTAAGATGCTTGAGGGAAATCTGAACATCCTTAACCTACTTTTGAAAAGAGAGGCAAGGAAAATACAGGATTGGGAATAATTCAAGGAAAACAATTTCAAGTCTTTGGACAATAGACAGACTCTAAAACCTCCTTAGCTGGGCTTGAGGTAGGCTAGGACACGAAACAAAATGTTGCTCAAGGAAGCCCAGCAATCATTTGCATCTACTTGTTCTCCTAGAGTATCATCTTTATTTGGTTGATTATTTTGACTTTTAAAATATTCTTCTTGGTTCTCTTATAGCATTCATTGAGAATTTATCAACAAGTCTTTGCATTTTATCTTAGTCACATTGTCTATGCTATGTACTCATCTTCTGTGTTGACTCCTAAGCTCTTCTCTCCTGCTTTCCTTCTCTTGTAGTGAGTGCTGAAGCAGAGATGACACTGTTGGGGTGGAAAGCTGACAGGGGAAGATGGATGAGCCACAGCGTCCACTTAGAATCTAGCGCCAACTCTTGGCAGCTTATCCGTGGTAAATCTTGTTTTCAGCTTCTTGTTGACTTTATCACCCACTTTGTGTGCTTAGCTCTCTGATGGATGTTATCATCAACTCTGTTTATTCACAATGCCAAGAGCACCAATTGAGCAGGGAAATATTCAGGAAAACCTACTCTTCAAGTGACAAGTTGACCAGAAAAGGAAAAAAAAAAATCACTGTTTTGTCGAATTTGGCTTTGCTTTATAAACAAACAATCATTTATATGTCAAACTAGTTGTGCCTGTAGTCATGGTCTTGTTCCTCCTTTTTGGTCATACTTGGTGCTCCAAAAGGAAAAGAAAGAGGGAAGGGAAGATTTCTAAAACACTGCTTTGAGTGGGAGTGACTTTAGCAGATAGGGAAGAAGGTCTACTTAGGTGCTTGAACTGGAAAGGGCCATAGACTACAAGGAGAATCAGGATAAGGGACACTGATGGATAATTAGACAGCTTTTCCGGATCTGGGTCATTTTCACATCATAGCCTCAATATATTTTTTAAGTTTTGTAAATTCTTAGAACATCAAACATATCCATTTGAATAATTCCCTCGATATAGTAGATATTTGTAGGCTACCTTGGCAATCACCTGAACTCAGTCCCTAATGTAACATTGGCTGACTCTGTAACTTTCAGCCTCTTCATTTCTCCAAGATGACATAAATAATGGAAAACATAGAGACTTTGGAATTATTACAACATGGATTCATCTATTCCTACCACTTATTCATCCCACCCCTACCACTTATTAGCTTGTTGAGCTTGGGTAAGTTGTTTAACTTCTTTGAGCCTCAGTATCTTTATCTTCAGGGTTTAAAAGAAATTTTTTTTTGAGTGTAGTTGACACACAATGTTACATCTTTATTTGTTAAATGGAGATAAAGACATCTACGTTGTAGGAATGCTGTGAGGATCTAATGGGATCATGTATGTAAAACACCTAGAATATATGAATCACTGAAAAATCCCTACTCTCATAGGGATAGGGATATTTGCACCCAGAAATGGAAAAAGCTAGGTGATAAAAGGCCTGGGGGTTCTGAGCTCACTAGCAGCTAGATGCTTTCATAAGATGATGGTATCATTAGAGAATGAGGAGAATGCAAGCTGGTCACATAGAAATCCAGGCCTGTTTTATTTCTGGTCACCACAGCAATCAGAAAGTACAGGGGTAAAGCAGAAGGAGAGGGAGGGAAGAAAAGGGAGAGCAAGAGCAAGAGAAACATGGAAAGGATCCGTTCTTCTGAAAGGCAGAGAATCGCTAGCATTCCTTCAGCAGTAGGACAGGAATGAAAGGTAAAGAGATGCCTGCTGGTGGTCTGTTCACCAAGCCAAGCAACCAACGTGTTTCCTGCTCAGTCTCCACAGATGTTGATCTTTAGCTCAGGATAAGTCCCTTGGAGAGTATTTTGCCGAAGGCAAGAAAGGCAGCTGCATAACTGCCCAGTTCATGCAGCTGACAAATTGGTGTGTCATCAAAGAAAGAGAGAGTCATGTGAAATAAAAGTCTGTGGTTCAACATCTCAGTCAGAGAGTCAGAGGGCTGTGAGGTAGCATGTTTGACCCTTGCTCATGAATGAAGTTTGTTTTATGTCCTCCTCCTCTTTGCCTGCCTACCCGCCCCTAGGTTCCACTGGGTAGGCAGTGGGTGTCTACCTAAATCACTACTTATTTATTGTGTCCTATATAACCTATGTATCCTATGTACTATGTACCTATGTTGAATACTCATTCAACACATCCATATTGAATGTTTTGTATGAGAATAACAAAAATAATAAATAGACCATGTACTCAAGAAGGTCCCAATATCACAATCATATGTTCAACTAGTTGTTAAATGGTATGTGTAATATGCAGAAGCTAAAGGTGGGGGGACACAGGGAAAGGCACAACAAATCCAAAGAAGGCTTCACAGAAGGGATGACCTTTGAGCTAGGATTCCAAAGGTCAAGGGAAAGATTGGGTGGAGGAGAGAAAGGAGTAAGGGCGTGCCTGGCAGAAGCAAGTGCGTTTGTAGTGCTGAAGAGCACATGAGCCCACAGGCGGGTCTGGGGACTCGACTATCGTCTGATGTTTTTGGAACATAGGCTGTGCAACACGGGGGCAGGGAGAGCAAGTAAATGTGGCCCGAATGCCCCATTGCCAGTGGTTTTCTGAGTCAGCTTATAGAGTTTGGGTGCTAACTACAGGGAATAGGAGCCACTAGTGGGTTTTAAGTACAGAGTGATAGGGTTATACTTATATTTTGGGTAGTCCTCTGGATTTCAGTATAGTGAATATACAAAGGAAGGTGAGACTGAAAGCTGGGAGACCAGTTGAGAAGATCATCAATTGCGTCAAATGCTGAAAATGGTCAAAGAGGATGAGGACTGAGAAGGAGTTCATTGCATTTGGCAGCTGAAGGTCTTTGGTGACACCTAAAAGTGATTTCACTAGAATAATTTAAGCCAAAGCCATGTTGCTAATCCAGTGGTTCTCGAACTGTTATCTCCAGAGCAAAGGCATCAGCACCACCTGGGAACTTGCTAGAAATGCAAACTACCCAGCCGCATCCCATACCCCACCACAAAGCTCTGGGAGTGGAGCACATCCTGGGTGATTCTGATGTACGCCAAAGTTTGAGAACTACTGGGCTGAACAAATCTTTCTCCATCTCTTCTATAAACAGTGCTTATCAGGAACCAGCTCTTCCAAAACTGAGCTGATGCCCTAAACACTCATCAATATCATGGTTTCTCAGCTCTCTGAGTAAGTTGTTCCCTCTGTCAATTGTATGCCCTTCCAACCTTCTCTCTCTATGTATAGATACATGTAGATAGTCTCTACCTGGCAATATTGAACTCATTGTTTAGTGCCTAACTCAAACACCACTGAAATCTTTCTAATTTCTTCCAGGAAACCCTTCAATGGATCCTCTTGCACATACCCCTATTATGGCATTTATTTTATTATACTGTATTGTTTGGTTTACTGTCTTCCCCACTAGCTAGAAGCTCCTCAGGAGCAGGGACTGCCTGGTTCATCTCTATATCCCCATTGTTTTCACGTAGTAAATGCTCAATAAATGTAGAAACAGAAAGCTGTAATGGGTTGAGGAAATAAGAACAGCCAGGGAGAAATGACTCTTTTAAGAGGTTTATGAAAGAGAAATTTGAAATTGAAAGAAATTTAAAGAGAAATTTGTTTGAGTCTACAATTGACAGTAATTGTGTGTGGGCACACGTGTGCATTAAGGCTGGGAGAAAATTATTGGCTGAGAAGATCAGATTTATAGAAGGGAAGAAATGCATGACAATGAGAGTGGGGGCAGTTGGATAATGAATGGCAAGATGGCTTTGGAAAAGGCAGGAGGGGATGAAATCAACGTCAATGCAGAAGGATTAACATTGGAATAAAGGAAAGACTCGTGTCTGAGAGAGAAGGGCAGGAAGGAAAGGTGGGAACATAAGACATAAGTTGTAAGGTTAAAGGAGAGAGGTTGGGGAGCTCTTCGTTGGTCTGCCAATTTAGAAACGGGGAAGGCTAGGGACAGTTTTACAGGGGAGGGGATATTTGAGCTAGGAGATGTCTTTATTGAAGTGGGAAGTGAGGCCTATTGCTGCGGAGGAAACAGGGAACAGAAAGAAGGAAAGAGGCCAGAGGAGAGTGGTAGAGGCCTGCACATGCCTTAGAGTTGGGGGTGGGGTAGTCAGGTTAGGGAGCAGCAGTGGGGCTAGGGGTATTCTTTGGTGCTGATCCATTATAGCTGCTGCAGGCCCCCCCATTCACTCCACTGTCTTTGGCAATGGGAGCAGTATGGGTGGACTGTCTTCAGGCACTGTCTCTGCAATACAATGGATGATTCTGGATACAGATCCCAATACCAACACAGAAAGCATTCTAGCTCTACCTATCATCAATGCTGGAATATAACACAGACAATAACAATATTACATAGGACAACACAGGAAAAGATTTAAGATATATGAATTCGAGCTTAGAAGCAGGATACAAACTATATGTATGTCATGATTACAGCTCTGAAAGGTGCATATGAAGCAACACCTGAATAAAATATACCAAAATGTTATTAGCAATGGTATCATAGGGGATTTTCCTTTAATTAGAAAAATATATATTTACCTGCTCCGTTTCCGACCTGGGCCGGTTCACCCCACCTTAGGCAACCTGGTGGTCCCCCACTCCCGGGAGGTCACCATATTGATGCCGAACTTAGTGCGGACACCCGATCGGCATAGCGCACTACAGCCCAGAACTCCTGCGCTCAAGCGATCCTCCTGCCTCAGCCTTCCGAGTAGCTGGGACTACAGGCGCGCGCCACCGCGCCCGGCAGAAAAATATATATTTAAATAAAAATATAGAAATAAATAGAATTGGTTCTTCCCCTACTGCCTTTGTCTTTTATTAGATATGTTTAGAAGAGAGTATTTAAAAATAAATAGTTGTAGTGTGGAACCAACCTGTAGAATTATTTGAGCTTCTCTCATCGGAGTGGCAGAGGCAGGGACAGGAAATCCTTGAGTTGTTCCAGAGCCTGTGGCTGGCAAGCAAGAGACTGGGCATCATGCTGTAGGGGAGCACAAAGGAGGTATGTGATCAGGCCCTTGTTTCAATAAACTTGGGAGACCAGGCTTACAATAAATGATTACTGGATAACTTATCCCGTGCTCAGCTGAGTAGTCCAAACAATGGGTGGGGTTGAATCTCTGAGGCTGAGACCTAAGGGCAGGCATACAGACTTTGCAGAAGTCACTTGTGTGCTACTGGAGGTAGTCAGATGAACCCAGGCTGTGCCTCTGACTAGCAGCTGTGTGCTCTTGGGCAACTTCTCAGGCTTCACTTTCTGCCTGTGATGTGGGAATCCTCATACCTACTGATAAGCTCACTGGAGCATTACGAACAGTAAAGCAGATAAAGTGCTTAATACAGTGCCTAACTGACAGCGCTCCATTAATATGTCCTGCCATTATCATTATTAATGTGATGAATGTTATTATTATCCATAAATATTAACGATAGAGGGAACGACTTTTACTTCTTTGGAGGGAATTCAGGGAGGTGTCCCCAGGGTGCTTCTCTCTCATCTCTAAGAGCAATGCTATGAGTTCACTCCAGGACTTGAGGAGGGAAGAGGGAAATATGCAAGGAGGAACTCCATGTTGGTTCTTCTTCTGCATGTATTTGTGCTACTTCCCACCCCCCCCAAACAGGTGTGTATTACTCCAGAGCTTGCTTTCCCCTTCCTCTCCCACTCTTTTGTCTTTCTTCTTTTCAACTCTTCTTACTTCCCTTTCCTCTTCAAGACCCCAAGGGGTGGATAAGGAACTACACTATCTTTTGCATGTTCCGAGTTTTGCTTTTTGAAACTTGAAAGCTGTCTCCTAGTTGCAGCTTGTGGAGTTTCCTCAAATCAGTCTGTGTGCCTGCTATTCGTTCTTCCCCTTAGAGAAGATCTATGCCCCCAACCGCTGCCTTTAATAAATACTTTTAAATGATAGTCATCTGTAGACAGGCAAATCTTCCAGACCATAAAAGTTCAATTAAGGAAGGCTCTTTTGAGGTAACTATATCTTGCAAAAGAAACCAAAAGAGGTGTGAACTGTCCACAGGGCCCTTCTAGGCAATGAGGTGTATTTTCCTGGACTCAGATGTAGATCTTAACGTGGGAACCATTCTGTCTTGCTAGCATCTGTTCTTCTTTTCTTGCTTAGACATTTAACAAGTGGGATAAAAGGGAAAAAGTCAAAGTTTTGCAAGAAAAATGCTTAGACCAGTAATCTGAGCAAGAGAGCAGAGTAGTCGTATTACATTATTCTTAACAAAAATCAAAATGATTAAAAACAAAAACAAGTTAGTATCCAGATCAGGTACAACCACCACTCACCTTCTAAATTCCAATTTTTACATTCCTTCCCACATTCATGAGTAATAATGATGTACTTTCAGCTTTGTTGGAAACCCTATTTGTATATTTTACAAGGTCATTACCTGCAGCACCAGATACCTGCTCTGAGCCCAGCAATTACCACCTCTGTCTCTGCACACATTAGCACACATACACACCACTGATTTGTACTTTCCTATAAAATTACTCTTTCCCTTTTTAATTAGAATGTTTTCAGAAGCAAACCCTATCGTTAAGGCCATGTACGCTTCCATTATAAATACCTGTTGCCAGCCATTAATTATCTCCTGATGAATTACTTTAGAAGATTTTTTAATGCTTACTTTAAAAAGTGAGATTTATTTTCCTTACTTGTGATGCCCCCCTTCATACTTAGTTAACCACTTTGAATTCCACATAATAAGAAGATGTTCCCTTTTCTTCTGCTTCAAGGGACTTAGATGTGATCTGTCCTCAGATAGGATGAAGATTTTTTTTCATACTTTAAGGTGGAAACTTTCTGTATGCTGGGACCTCACTGCTCAAGAATTTCTTGGCTAATTGTGAGAGAAGAATATAAGAATGTTGGGTAGAAACACCTGGATAGTCTCTGAGAACAAAACACCTTAACATTGCATAAATATCTATAGTTGCATAACCATTTTAGTGACTGAAGCACTGCGAGTCATCCAATAATATTGTGGTTTGATAATTACACAGTTGTGGATTTATGCTCCTTTTGAACTGGGGAGATGTCCTGGTGCATACAAACCAATCTTTTTTTGTGTCATTATATATAAAATGTATATTTCGATTTAGTAATTGAATTGTAACACCTCCCAGCATAAAATACTTAGAAAATTTTAAGTTAGGTAGTATTAAAGTGAGGATTCCTATAGGTAAGCTTTCCTGATTACCTCATGGATGGCAGAGAATTTTGGATTCTTTGTTAAGATACCATTCATCAGGTAGTACATGCATGAGGAACAGTTCATTATATAAGGACAATCTCAGATTTTCCTTTTCTTTCTTTTTTTTTTTTTTAAGATTTTATTTATTTATTTGACAGATGGAGATCACAAGTATGCAGAGAGGCAGGCAGAGACAGAGAGGAGGAAGCAGGCTCCCTGCTGAGCAGAGAGCCCATGTGGGGCTTTATCCCAGGACCCTGAGATCACCCTGTCAAGGCAGAAGCTTAACCCACTGAGCCACCCAGGCACCCCAGATTTTCCTGTTCTTGACATCAATTACATTAAAATAGTCACATTCCTAAAAGGGTAACAATATGTCAGGAAGCCCAAATTATAATTTCTTATATTGTTTATACCCTTAATCAGAGCAGAGACAATTAGTTGAAGAGTTGATTGCTTCTTTTTTTTTTTTTTTTAAAGATTTTTATTTATTTGTTAGAGAGAGAGATACAGAGCGCAAGCACAGGCAGACAGAGTGGCAGGCTAGAGGCAGAGGGAGAAGCAGGCTCCCTGCCAAGCAAGGAGCCCGATGTGGGACTCGATCCCAGGACGCTGGGATCATGACCTGAGCCGAAGGCAGCCGCTTAACCAACTGAGCCACCCAGGCGTCCCGAGTTGATTGCTTCTAATTCTCAGAATTAGTTTGAATCTTAAGATGAGCTCCTGTCTTCTGGAAATTGTCCTCTGTTTGACTGAACCTGGTGGACCTCTCAGAGTGTGGGTCTTTATTTTGCACTTACTCCATGCTCCATGCAAGACAAACAACCAACTACTGTGGGGTTTACAAACATGAATGAGAGACAGTTCCTATGTTCAAACTGTTTACAGTCCAGTTTGTATAGGCCACCTCAGTTCATTCATATCTTGTAGGCTGGGGACAGGATGAAATGAAAGTAGCCTTAGAATTAATCACAATGCTCTCTACTTTCCCACAGCCCCATGCTTTATCTCTGTTGTATCTATGTTATTTGTATACTGGCCTTCCAGAATGTACTCTAATCTCCAGAGAACAGGGGCTGGGTCTTGTTCTCAAGTCTATTCTCTCTATATGTCTGTATTGCCACAGAGTCAAGGATGTGCTTTGCAGAGGATAGGCTCTCAAAAAATGTGTTTAAATCAAAGACTGTATTTGCTTGCTTGGACTTCTTAATTACAGTGAGTCAGCTTGTTTTGTACCAGTATTGTGGACTTCACCAATATGGTGAAACTGGTGGACCTCTGCCCAGAGGTGCTCACACTAAAGATGGTCTTGGATGTGCTTCATTACTGTTGCAGGAAGAGACAGTAGAATGAGACTGAATAAGCAGTCAGAAACAGCAGGAGTTTTGTCTCAGCTGTCATTAATTACTTATTTAACCTTGGGCAGGGCACTTAAACTCTATCTCAGTCTCTTCATCTGTGAAATGGGGGATAATAATGACTGGTTTGGCTGTTTCCCATGACTGCTTTGTGAATCAAATGAGATAATATACTTAAAAGTGTTCTGAAAAGCCTAAAGCACTGCAAGAGTACAAGGTATTATTTTGCAAAGAAGTCTTCCTTTCAATTCTTGTTTCCATAAACACTTTTTCACACATCTCCAGGTTCCTGGGTTATGTGGTGAGATGTGTAGAGTAGCTCACCCTAAGCTGTTACGTTCACCAGAATCTTCTCTTTTTATTTTAAAGATTTTATTTCTTTATTTGAGAGAGAGAGAGCGAGCCAGAGAATGTGGGGTGAAGGGCAGAGGGAGAAGCAGACTCCCCGCTGAGCAGGGAGCCAGGTGCGGGACTCGATCCTGGGACTCGATCCTGGGACTCGATCCTGGGACTCGATCCTGGGACTCCAGGATCATGACCAGAGCCAAAGGCAGACACCTAACCAACTGAGCCACCCAGGCACCCCACCAGAATCTTTTCTTCAACATCTGTAGCATTTAACTGATCCGGCCTAGGGTTCTCCGAAAGACCTAGACAATTATGCATCTTTCTCCAATTCATACATATATGTCCTTCATTCAGCATTTATTCAGAACATATTATGAGCACTTATGTGTACTACTGTGAGAGGAACTGGGGCAAAATGGACAACATAGGATCTCTGTCTTTGAGGGACTTGGAAGCCCATGGGATCTGAGAGAATAGACTTGAGAACAAGTAAGTGCTTAATTCTGCATTTGTTTTGAGAGGCAATTCTACCTGAGTTTTAATTAGTAAAGACATCTATGTATATTTTTAGTTTTGACTAAAATGAAAACTAGTGCTGCCTTATTCATATTTTTCTACTGCTAATGGTCTGTAGGTTTTAATTGGGCCCCAGAGACTGAGGTTTTTGTTTTGTTTTGTTTACTTCAGATGAAAGTTTGGGGGATCCCATTTTTCTTTGATTCAGTATTGTTATGAAACTTTAAGAAATAGCAATAGCTAATTAGTTATGGGATTACCTGAATAATTTCCCGCCAATTTTTCCTATAAGGTAAGAATTGCTTCGATTAGAGGCACTGTCCTGGGGAAGACCATCCCCAAGTCCAGTAGAGTAATTAAACTGAAGAGTGCATTTGGGGCTGACATTTCCAGGCAGATTCTGGCATTTCATATCCTTGGCTGTTACTCAAGCTTTGAGACACCACCACATGACCCCCTGGATCCTGAAAGGGATTAGGAAACTAGTCACCTAACTGCACACAGTAGAATTTTGGCTTAGCTTTGGGGAGAGCTCAACAGGAGAAAGTATATTTCCATGCAATTCCATCCTGCTAATCAGTTAGGGTCCTAAAGTAATCAACAGCTGTGGGGGTGCTCCACCTGAACACAACTCTTTCTCTTTCAGCTACATTGATCTCTTGCCATTTTTATCTTCTCTACCAAACTTCCTTTTCCTTCTCTTGTATTTCCTATATCTGAGAGTAGCCCATGATGATCCAAGATACTGAGGTCATTGCTGATTCCTTGACCTACATTTCCTCTCTCATCTAAGCTATTAATAGATTTAGGAGCCAATGCTGCCCATCTTTTCTGCAACCCCACAGCACCTGCCCAAGTTCCTGTCTTGGGGGGAGAGGCTCAGGTCTTTATTGTTTGCCTTCCTCTACTTGTTCCCTATGTCTGAAAAAGCCTTAGACCTCTAAACATGAGATATCTCTTCTCTACCAGATTAATCTTTTGGTTCTTTAATTCTTAGTTCATCTCTTGGGGTCTTCCCGGAAGCCTTCCCTGCCCACTCCTAAGCTGGGACAGGACTCATAGTCCACCAGATGTGAACCTACAATATTCTACCTGTCATACTGGATTTTCATTGTTGGTCACTGGTCTGTCTTTATCCCTCAGGTACTCACACAGGATTTGACCCATGGTAATATTTACCAAAATGCTACATGATGAGTTGGATTGAGTTGTTCTCCTCTCTTAGTCTTTGCCAACTCCAGTTTTTCCCTTGATTTTCAGCTCCCATTTTGTTTTGTTTTGATTCCTTTATATCCATAGCTTCCTTCAAAACATGTCTTTTAAAACACCTCTTTGGTCATAAACTTCTCCTACTTTGATTCATAACATCTAATCTTTATTCCTCTTGTCCTTGTGGCAGTGTATGTAATTTTAAAATGGTAACAAATCCAGCAAAAGTTATATGTGAACATAATAGTTGTTTTTCTTAAAACAGTCACCTTGGGAAATGCACACCTATTTTAATTAGTCAAAGCCACAGTCATTTCTGGAGCCACTCTTTGGGGATGAATCCCTTCACATTTTTCTGAATATATTTTAATAGTGACACAGTTAGTCTTTGCAGGTGAGGTTTAAAATTTGTATAGAGCCAAGTCACCATGAACTATATTTAGTGAGTAAAGAGAATGCTCTAACTGGTAACTCTATGTGTCAACAACTAAAAAGTAATGTTATTATCTTTCTCTGAACATATTTGCACAAGGGAAATTCCAAAGCTATTTTGACTAATTGTGTTATTTTTGAAAAGAGTTTCTAGCATCCCAAGGTGACTACTTTCAATAATAGTACTTGCTTTTTTATTGTAAAGTGCTTATTCAAATCCAGTTTGGAACTTCATAAGCCTCTAATACCTCTTCTCATACTTGTGTAGTGTTGTTTTGTAGACACTGGGAATCAATAAAGCCATGATCTTTGCCCATAAGGACCTCCTAATTAGTTGAGAACACAGAAATACCAACAGTCTTGTGTAAAAAATAGGCATTTTAATAAGATAAAGAAACAGTACAGTGGAGAGACTGTCTGTGAGGGGGAAGAATTTGTTACAGTGTCAGCAAAGCCTTCTCAGGACTGAAGGATTAATAATGATTAGAAGTTCACTAAAAGAAGGAGGGAAAGGGGATGATAAGAGTCCTTCCAAACCAAGGGAACAGAAGGTACAAAGGCTGAAACAAGAAGATATGTTTGGGGGAATCTCAAGTCGTTCAATACTGTTATTGTGTAAAGTTCACAATGGGGGCAGAGAGGATGAGAGATAGGGCCCAATGAAGTAAAGGCCTGTATTTGCTGCTTTTAAAAGTTTGGACTTTATCCTGTAAGAGGCAGGAAGAGTTTCTGTGTGTAGGATTTTCCTTCCCAGTAGGATTGTAAACTCTCACATCCAATTAGTCACATAGGTTTTCACCCCACCCCCCCACTCACCCCTAGCTCCCAAGATTGTCTCAGATCCATTTCTTCCTTTTCATTCTGACATTTACCTCATTAGTTCAGGCCTTCATCTCCTCATGCCTGGAGTGTTTCACAAACTCCTGACTGGTCCCTGGGCTCCAGTTCACCTTTTGCTCCTGACAATCAATTTTACACAGGATTATCAGAGCAACTTTCCTTTCCATCAAGTCTCACTCCTGTTCAAAAGCCTTCAGTGGTTTTCTATGATCTGAGAGATAACTACACCTCCCCCTTCTCAGTTGGTCCTTCAAGATCTTACCAATCTGGTCCCAATCCTCCTTCCCTCCTTGACTCCTATCACTGCAAATAGTGCCAGAACTCATCTGCTTATTCTCTTATCTGTACCTTTGCTTTTATGGTGGCTGTCCCCTGGAATGTTACAACCACACAACCCTTGTTGCTTGTTCTGTTTCCAGCTGTTTTCTTTTACAAATAGTAAGCCCACATATACCCATGCTTGATCCTATTCCCCACTCTCCTCCCTGGAAGTAACTACTATTCTGGTTATATTTTATTACTATATACTGCATGGTATGCATCCATAAATAATATATAGTATTGTTTTGAAAAAATTTAAACATACATAAATGATACTCTTTACATCTCCTTTTGCATTGAGCTTTTCACTGTCATTTTATTCCTGAGTTATCCCTATTGAATATATGAATATAGTCTCATCTATTGCTGTATCTCATTTTATAAATATGCCATACATTATTCATGGGTGGGATTTAGGCTGTTTCCAATTGTTGGCTTTTACAGGGATTCAGGGTGTCATATATGTCAGTTGTTGGCTTTTATAAACAATGTTACAATGAATATCTTCAGCAAAACAGGATTCTCCTCAAGTGGCTTGTGCATCCTCCGACTGCAGTAAGATCCCATTGTGCTGAGGACATTGATACGCAAAGTAAGGGATTTAAAGAAATACTTGCTGAATGAATGAATGAATGGTGTAGCACACAACTGGGGTTGATGGCCCAGTTCCTGGTCAATGGGCTTGGCGCCTGAGCCCCCATTTCCTTCTTTGACAGCGCTGGTCCTTCTCTAGCTGGCCCGGAGTGTGTGTAAGTGTGGGGGCGTGGGGGCGACACTTATCTCACGGGAAGGGGTCTCTCGCTCCCGGCAAGTTCACGGTCTCTGCAACCCTAGCGTCTGAAGTTCAGGGTCCTATCACCCACCTCCTTCGACAGAGGCCCAGCCCAGCGAGGCAGTCCAGCGCCGACTGAGTTAAGGCGCGTCGAGATCAGACGCGGGCTGGAGAAGGCTTGGAGGGGCAGTCGGAGGACTCGTAGTAGATCCCTCCGCGCGCAGCTCGGGCCGGCGCTTCTTCCTGCGGGAAACCCCTGGGTGCAGAAGGCGGCGGGGCCCGGCCGTGGCGACAGGGGGGCGGGGTTTGCGGCGGGAGGAGGCGGCTGAGGCGGAAGGACACACGAGGCTGCTTCGCTGCACAGCCGAGAAAGTTTCAGCCAAACTTCGGGCGGCGGCTGAGGCGGCGGCCCGGGATTGGCAGACCCGGGGTGCGGGCAGTGGGGACACTTACGCCTGAGCTTCGGGGCACAGCTCGAGGCCGTGAGCCGCAGAACAGGAGGAGGAAAGAAGAGAGTGGGGGATCCTCTGTGGGGACCCCCTCCTCATGTGGATCTGCGCAGGCGGAGGCGGCGGAGGAGGCGACCGAGAAGATGCCCGCCCTGCGCCCCGCTCCGCTGTGGGCACTGCTGGCGCTCTGGCTGTGCCGCGCGGCCCCCGCGCGTGGTGAGTATGGGGCCGAGGTGTGCTGTCCCTGTCCCGGGGCCCGCGCACCGCCACCGCGGCCCGACCGGCCACCTGGGGCGATCATCCCCCCCCCCCCCTTCCGTCCTCCACTCTGCGAGGAGGCCGGGCTCGAGTGAGGCCACTCGGTTCCCCAAAGTTTGGACACAGTCAGGGCCTCCTTCCCCGCACTCCCTGCCGCCTCCTACGCTCCGCGACCGGTGGCCCCACACACGCCTCCTCGGCTGAAGGGGGGGCGGGCCGCGAGCCTCAGAAACTCGCTTTCCCAGGCGCTTGAGTTCGGGGAGTTGGGCTGTTCTGCCCTTTGATTCCGCGTTTCCTGGGGTCGAGGGAGAGAGCCGAGTGCCGGCTGCGCGAGACGAACCCTCGCCGGCCGGGGACCGCAGATGGGCTGAGCAAAGGAATGCCAGATTCTGGCGTGGAGGGAGCGGGGGCAGGGCCTCCGAGCGCTCAACGGCTTGTACCTCCGCTGCCAGACTTAGCCCTGGCGGAGGGAGGCACGCAGTCCGGGTGGGTGGGTTTGGTTTGGATGGGGACAGGGTTTCGTGGTGCGCCAGAGTCCTGACACTCCGAATCCCTGCTCCCGATGAATCCGGTGTGTTTTGCTCGGGGACTTTGAAAGGTGGAGGCAGGAGCAGTAGGCAAACTGGTGTGGCTGCATGCTGAGCCACATGATTTAAAAATCTCGACTGCTGTTATTCTTTCCGAGGCGCTGAGCTTGGGCGCTGTTTCAGACTCTGTGTCCAGCCCCAGGAATGTGGTGTGACGATCACCAACTCCTCCAACCTGGCAGCGGCATTTGCTGCTCTTTTGGCATGGTTGGGGGTGGGGCAGGGGCGGGTGAGGAAAAGTGGATACGTTAATTCAAAGTGCTTCCTTGGAAAGCCTCTTTATGGTTGGATATGAGCAGCAGTCTTTCCGAACACGGTTGGACCGAGGAAAGGGAAATCGAATCACGTCTTATCCATCCCACCCATAGTCTTAGATTCCGATTTTCTTCAGACTGTTTGGTAGAAACAGCTTGGCTTTTGGAGCCCTTTGTAATCCTGGGTTCAAATCCAGCTCTGCCACCAACCAAATGGGAATGAAATTACCCAGCTAATAGGGTTAATTAAGAGAATGTATATTAAACCCATGGCATATAAGGTATTCAGAAAGTACTTTCAGGACAGGGCTGTGTTTTATTTTTAATGAACTCTGCTTCCAGTGGGTTGGTAGCTTATGCATGTTTGTTAAACTGAGATTTCTTCTTTTCCTAGCCTAATCCGAGGAAAGTTTTTACCTTTACCAAAAAAACCTGGTACATGACCTATGTCTTTTTGCAAAGAAAAGGTTAAAAAGATGATGAGCTTCAGAAAAATTTGCTCTTTGTTCATTGTTAACAGACAGTTGGCATGCCAATCACAGATGTTTTAAAGAGAACACATTTTTTGTTTGTTTGTTTTAATCTTTTTATCAGAGTACTGAATTTTCATCACTAACCAGGTACTTCTTGGAAAGCTCTAATTCCATGCACCACTATGTCCCTAAGGATTTCAGAAGTGGACCAGGAGGCTGTGTGATGATGAACCAGAAATCATTGTTTCAGAAGCATTTAACGAAATAGGATGGCATTTTTGCCTTTCCTTTTTCTTTTGAGTAAAAGCTTGACTGTAAGTGTAGATTTATGATAAAAAGGACTATAAACAATGGGCTAGTTTGAGGATTACAATCCTTGGTTTCTACCATTAACTTGGTTTAGTAAATAACTTAATCTTCATGGTAGGTACTCTCCTCATTTATGAAAAGAGCTGAAGAAATAATCTTAGAGAGTTGGAGGGAATAATAAATAAGACTGCAAAGCAATTTTTAAAATTAAGTGTTAAATGGTAAGATTGATGGCAGAAATTGGATTACTTTGACACATAAGGCTTCTCTCATTCTAGGACCTCAGTACATAGAATGATACCCTCTTTTATACTTTGGTACTGATGACATAGTGCTATTACAATACAGCAAGCTTTAAGGTGGACAAGTTGAATGTTAGTTACTTCAAAGGACTAGATATGGATATGTTGATTTTTAGACAAGTGTTCTTCAGATGCTAAACTACTGCAATAAAATATTTTAAAAACCTGTTTTTTGGTATAAATCTTAAATCTTTTCAGAGTCTAGTAGAGAAGGCTTCTTGAATCTTCTTGATCTGTTATCATTGTGTTTTTGTCAAGGTACCAATTTTAATACATTCTTCCCAATTTTTGAGTGTTCCTGTATTTGGGATTGTGGCCAGTTGTTAATTTAAATATCATTGAGTTCCCAGGGCAAGAAGGAGTCAACCCATCTGTCTGATTGTCTAAACAGCTATCCAAAACCACCTCTTGCTCTTTGTTTTCTTTTGCTTTGTAATGGGAAGTGATTCCCTGGTTTTAAAGCCTGCTAGATAATTTCTCAGCTGAATTCTTCTCTTGCTTTTAAAAAAATAAATCACAAAGAGCAATTTTTTTTTTCATTCAGTTGAGGATGAAGTTTATCCTAACACTATTTTTCTTTTTTTTTTCTTTCTTTTGGTTCTTTCTATATTATTATTCTTCGGCAGGGACAGGGTGGGAGTGGTAGAGGGAGGAGGAAGGAGAGTGATTATCTCTTGTCTTTCTTTTCTTTTTCCTGATGTTTTGATTTTTAAAAATTATTTACCCACATCTCCTTGTCATCCCACTGTGCTATTCCCACTCTACTGTCTCTTCCATGGGCTTCCTGTGGTATAGAGGAGTAAACGTTTCGTTTACCTGAATTGTATTTGCTGACTTCAGGACCTTTAGAAAATGTTGAAATTCAGTGGGATATGCTTGGATGCTTCAGAGCAGTCTTACAATACATTTTAAAAATATCACACCCGCAGAAATTCTATTTTGCCCACAAAATTTGCATTGATCTAGTTCCCACTCTGATGCCATTCCTGGTGGTTCTTCTCCGTACCCCATCCCCTGTGATAGAAGGAGGCTCCATGTCCTGGCTGCATCAAAATCAGACTCAACACCCAGGGATTCTGATACAGCAGGTCTGAGAACCTGTGTTTTTCAAGGTTTACGGTAACTTCTTGGAATCTACTGATAGTTCATTATTCTGCCTTGAAGTGTATATAGTGTGTATATGGGGGGGTCTTTCCTTCTTAATTTTAATAATTTCCAGAATTAATCTAACCTTAGCTATACCAGTGTTTTAACCCTCTATCAAAGATTTTTAAAATTGCTAAATAAAATCTGTTGAGTATAATGCCATTTCTTCTTGTTCATCTGGACACAGTGGGTCTCCATTGTCTCTTTAGAAGGGCTTCATATATTTGAAAGATATATTATAAATCCTCTCCCAGATCCTTTTCTTTTCTGTTGTCCTTTTTTCTTCAAGCTTCATTCATATATATAATTTTGGACTCCCTTTATTTATCCTTGAATGAAAATATAGTAAGAGATTTTACATTTTACTGATATTATGTTTCCATTTGTTAATTTAAGTGCTTGCTTTCTTGACATTTCTGTCTGGATGCCACAAGTTGAATGTTTCATTTCCCTCTTCTTTCCCTTTTTTGCAAATGACTTGAAACCAGAAGGTTTATTTTCTTCTACTCTGCTGTTTTTATTGGTTTACCATATGTATAATACTTTGGAAAGATCACTGGACTAGGAGCCAGAAGACCAGTATTCTCCTCCAGGTCTATATTTAATCTTTTTATTGTATTGTAATCTTGTGAGAGGGATTTTGGTCCTCCATTTGCTCACATATGTTGTCCATAGTCAACTGAGCCAGTTAGAGTTGAGACTAGAATCTCTCCTTTGGTCCTCAGTCCAGTGCTTCCTCCACTCTCCACACCACTTCTATCTTTTGTACAAATGAGCACATGTACACGAAAACACTTAGAACATCCTCAAGTGCTTATTGTTAGTGTGTACTTCTTGAGGAAGAGAATTGTGTTTTTTCATTTGTACATTTTTTCCCTAATGCCCTTTCCCTGTACCTGGCACAGTGTCTTGGCATCTAATAGACATTCAATAATTGTTCGTTCAATTGAACAATTACTTATAGTCATTTTCTTATTCTAGATTACTATGGTAATCCAAGACAGTTTTTTTTTTTTTTTATAGTATTTTCAAGAGTCATTGCTTACCTTGCATTTGGGGAAAAACCAAATTTTTCCCTTCCCCAGATGTTTTATTTAAACTTGCAATTTTGAAATTAAATGTGTGTGTGTGTGTGTGTGTGTGTATGTGTGTGTGTGGTTTCTTCTCTTTTTTTTCTGATCACTTCTGCAAATCATAAAGGTCACTTTGACTTTGGAATTTAACCTCAAAGGCGCTGTCATCCACCCCCTGCCTCTCACTTGAGCTGTTTCTACTGTTTCCTGTATTACTATATCACTAGGTCAGCAATTTCTGTTATTTTGTTCAGAGTTGCCACACTTTATTGTAATTTGGTCATTTGGGGGATTATTGGAATGGTATTTTTAAAATTAGAGTTAACTAAGTTAATGTTTGTTTTGATGATTTTTTTGAGGTTTTAAAAAATTTTTATTATGAGCTTGATATCACAAACTAGTATTAGACTAAGAGGATATATACGTTTAGTAAAGTTTTTTTTTTCCCTACCAAGAAAGTTCCTTAAAAGCCACTACCACAAACAAAACTCCAAAGATGAGATGTGATAAGGAAAACCTTGAGAGAACCATATAGTGCCTGAGCTATCTCTGCAACAAGGTTTACTCCTTGAGGGGAGGTACTACATCATACATATCTCTTCTCTGGTTGATAAAACTTGTTTGGCATATGCCCAGCATGTAGCGTCATCCAAGTAACAGGTCGGCTTTGTTATATAGCACCTGTGACTCCTGCTCTGTCCTCCCCACATTTGGGACATTTTAGAGGAGAGGCCCATGGTGAGTGAGGGGTGTGTCTTTATGCTCCTTTCTCCTTTGAAAAGAAAAGATCAGTTGGAAAGATGACCCCACCTGTAGACTTTTATACTATCTCTTTATTAATTAATGGGTAGCTGAAATTTTCCTCTTTGTTGACTTATGTGTTGGCAGAAGCTTTAAAATCCATCTAGTCCTTCTATCCTTTCCATGCTGGATCTGCTCCTCTTACAACATCCTTGTCAAGAGGTGGCCTACCTCTTGTGGTAGCTTCCTGCCTTTGGAGGCAGCTTAGTTCATCTCTGGACAACTCTGATTTTTAGAAAGATTTTCTTGTATTCATTTGCAGTCTGTCTCCATATGACTTGTGCCCCTTGGCATCTTCTCAGGAATTGGCCCTATAGAGTCCTGAGTCCTGCGTGAGTAACAAGGATCCAAAGGAGTACTCTTCACTGAATTGATACCTACCTCTCCATAAAAAGAGTTAGACCTAGTGAGGGGCATGAAGATGATTCCATCTGGGGTGTTTTCCTGGAGATTCTGATTCAGTGGGTCTGAAATAATGTCTGGGAATTTGTATATTTAAGAAATAGCCAGTTAATTTATATATTAGGGAACTCTGGAATCATTGCAGAGTGAATGCAGAGAAACCAAGGATTTTTTTGGTTTATTTTTGTTTATTTGTTCTTTTATAGTACTAGAGGTAGGTTGCTTTGCCTGGGTCTTGTAGTCATTTTCTACCCTTGAAAATGCTTGCTTCTTGCTAAATGCCTAGCTTGCTGGCGAAGTTGCTCTGGTATCCCCAGAAGGCCAGTAAAGTTGTTTTGTCTTAAAAAAAAAATCTACAAACTATTCAGAATCTTAGGGCTGCTGTGTATGTGTTGTATATGAATTTGGTGAAAGCCTTCTTATCCCTTCATCAGAATGTTACCAGAGATGCCAGAATACATAGGTGTTCATTGGGTTTTTTTGGTGTCCACTATGGAATTCTGTCCTACTCCTTGTGATGACACTGCCTTTGAAGATGTCTCCTTTTTCACCTGTGAACACATACCTGGTATCAGGGATTTCCCTCAAATGTGTTAGTGCAAAGAGATAAAGGCCACTCCTTTCATGCAGTCCTGCCTTCGGGCTGTCTGGGCTGCTGCTGCAAATGGAGTAAGGAGGGAGAATAAAGAGGAAATCAAGGGTCTCTGGAGCAGAACAGAGCATTCTGTAAGAAGGGGCCCAGGGGTGCTCCTCTGACAAAGACACTGTCCTTTATAGGATCTAGAAAGTGACTTCAGATCTGAAACGATCAACTCAGGGCCTGTGGGTGGACAAACTGCAGTTTTCATTTATAGTGGTAGGTTTGCTGTAGATCTGTGCTTTCGTCCTTTCCTTTTTGAGACAGATACTAGTTGTGTGGCAGAAAATGTGTTGTGACCTTAAAAAGAAGAGTAAAGCCAAGAAGAGGGGTTGATAAAAGCCGGAGCTTGGAGTGTGAGAAGTGAGATAATTATTGCATTTATTTATATGTGTAAATATGTAAGCTTCCATATAAGACTCTGGTAGGAGCTCTAGCTCTTGGCTCTGAGATTTATTATCTTTGTAGTTCTTCTGTCCCAGTGATGTGTCAGGGAGGATTGTGGTGTGTGTTATCCTTAATTTGTGTGTTTCTTCATGTGGTAGGGAGTACGGGGTATTCTGCTTTTGTAGATGTGTGGGAATCTTTTGACCAAGCAGAAGATAGGGCCCTGCCTCCAAGGAGCTGACATCATTGTGGAGATAAAGCAGATGAGCACACAAGCAGGAATATGAAATACAAGTCATTTAAGTCACTTATCTACAGTCTCAGAAAACAGTTTCCTGCATTTGGGGTGACTAAGAGCTGTAGGGTCTAGGGGAGTAAGCTGCAAGTTTACTAGGGAATAGTGACTCCTGGCGCACTCTTGCTAGGCTTGTCTGCTATTCGCCCCTTCCTCTTTTGTAACTTAGAAGTATCAAAACTTAACTTGAGGAACAGATAAAGGCCCCTTTGTCTGGTGGGGGTCTGAATGTAAATTTGGCATATGTTGTGGTATCTATTATGTTTGTCAGTAGGTTTGTGGCAAGAGAGAGGGCTGGTCTTAGTCCTGGATGCCAGGCCTGATCTAGAACAAGTTAAGGTGGAGATAGCTTCTTTGGAAGATCTAGTTCTCAGTGGCAGTAGCTGAAGGAACTTCTTGTCATGGCCAGGCAATGACTGAGGTACAGTATGGACACACCCAGAGCTGCTGCCTCAGGTGGCATTGATTAATCATACTAACATCTCCCTTACCCACTGTGCTTGTCTTGGCAAAACCCTGTTCTACCAGCTCCTCAAAGTTTGTGTTTTACTAGATATGATTGAGCAGAGTCTTGGGGGGTCATTTTACTGTCCTTTGCCACTCCTGAACTGCGGGTCAGTTACATTGGTCCAACTCTGGTGTCCTTGGACTTTGGCCATTAAGTGAGGGGCCTTGGTCTTTTTTCCCATTGGACTGAAGCACCTTCCCCAGAGGCCTGCCTGAGGCAGTTTCTAGTCTTCAAGTCAGTTCCTTTCAGAATATTGGCACCTGGGCAGTGACTCTGATTCTTTGAATACGTCAGCCAAACTTCATGCCAAAATGGACTCAAAGCTTCACAAAGACAGGTTGGATCTATGGGTGTTGCAGAACCTGTTTCTGGATTAAGAGTAGCTCCCCCACCCTTATATATATTTAATCATATGAAGAAAGCATGTGTGTATTTTATGAAGTAAGGAAAACATGACGATAATATTTTGATTGGAGTTGGATATCGTCTCCTCCATAATATGTTGTCTTTTAACAAATAGCATTGCTTTAAAATACAATTTTGCTTGCTGAATATAATATTGTACAAGAAGATGTGTTTACATTCTGAAATACACTGCCTTGTTCAGAGACAGGTACATTTTTAAACTGTTTGCTTTTTTTTCATATCTTTTTACTCTCTGTCTTGTGAGGAGATTCTGGAAAGTTTTTAAGCCTTGAAGATTAAATAGTGTATTTTAACTGACCCTAGGAGGGACAGGTTGCTATGCTGGCATATTTATCCAACATTTAAATTAGATAATTGAATAGTGCTTACTCACTAATATCTTCTGTTGAGTCTCTGAATGTGAATAGTCAGAAAACTAGACAGTGCTAATGTGTTAACTTCTCTAAATGGTAATTGTAGTGAGCTGCAAAGAAACTTGTTTAATTCTCTGCTTTCACATGCTTTCGTCCAGAAAGTGTTGAGACTTGTTGAAGTTTGAGGATGTGTATATTTTGATTATGATTTTTATTATGTTTTTGTTTGCCATGAACATGCCTTTATTTATTTGCTAGATCTTCTTTAATTGGAAATGTTAAGGACATTTACTTTATTACAACATTTGAAACACTTTCTAATCTTTATGAGGATTATTAGAGGAAGGATATATCTGTGAATCATTCAAGTCCTTTGGTCCTGTGTTACTATTTAAAGTAAGTGACAATGTTTCATGACTCCTGTGACATATACTTCCTAAGAGACTTAAGGAAAATGGTTGTACCTAAAAACAAACATTGTAATATTTTAATGTAGGTTTACATAGTAATAATTATTCCTCATTTTTATACATAATTAACTTATATTTATATATTTTTTCTTTTCTCTGGTATCTTTACATGATTTTTTTTGGAGGAGGAGGTTACTTAAAAAGTAGTTAAGGATGTTGAAAAATCTAAAAGAGTGTGAGAAAAATAGTCACAATTATCCCACTCAGTATTTTGGTGTACATCTTTTTTTTTTTTCCCCTACCTGTAGTTTTAAAATGTTTTGATTCATAATATATATACACACAATTTTCTGTGCTGCCTTTCTTTGATGGTTATAAATATTTATCATATTTTTAAGCATTTTTTCATAAATTGAATTTTATTGGCTAAGTACTATTCTTTTAAAAATATTCTTGTTTTCTGAGCTGAAGTCAAGTGTCGGATGCTTAACTGACTGGGCCACCCAGATGTCCCAATAATATTCTTATTAATTGGGTTACTATGTTTTGACCATTCCTTGGTTTGGTTGCATATTTAGTTGGTTCCATTTTTTTCCTATATAAATGATACTCATCTTCATACAGAAATAGATTTGCAGAAGAAAAATTGCTATGCCAAAGAGAGTGATTTAAAAGAATTAGGAAACAGAATTTAAAAACAAACAGGAAAACATAGAAGAAAATTAAAATCTCTAATAATTCCATCACCTCCAGCCAAAACCCACAATTAATATATTGGTACATTGTAGACAGGTTTTTTTTTTTCCCCCTCTGTCTATTATTGCAGTTGGGAGATTAGCATATGTATAGTTTTATCATCTGCTTCTGCGCTACTTAAAATACTGTGAATGTTTTCTTATATATATATATATTTTCTTTAATGATATTAAAGGCTGCATACTGTTCTATCTTAAGGATCAGATATATATATATATATATGTTTATATATATAATTTAAACTGAAATCAATTCTTAGTTTGTAATGTTTTTATAATTATAAATAATGCTATAATGAAATTCTTACGTATAAATCTTGGTAGGAATATTTATTTTGTTAACACTAAGTTCTCAGAAGTCAATTTATTGTATCAAAGAGTGTGGACCTTTTTGTGTCTTTGATATACACTGCCAAATTCCCTTCCATATAGTTGGACCAACCTGTAGTTCATTAGCAGAATATGAAACTGCCAGTGTTGCCAGCTATGTTCAACACTGATTTTTGTTTTTAAAACTTAACCAATTTGATAAGTGGTAGATGCTTCCTCACCTTAATTTGCCTCCCTGATTACACAGTGATATTAAATGGTTTTTCATATGGTCAGTGGCCACTTATTTACTTATTTTGGTAATCTGTGTCTTTTACCCCTCGAGATACTTGTTTTTTTGTTACTGATTTATATATTAAGGCTATGAGTCCTTTGTCTTAAATGTGTTGAAACATTTCAGATTACTACTAATATATGTATTTTTTTCTTCCAAATGTTTATTTAAGTTCGAGTTAGTTAACATATAGTGTAATATTGGTTTCAGGAGTGGAATTTAGTGATTCATCACTTACATATATAACACCCAGTGCTCATCGTAACAAATGCCCTCCTTAATACCCATTGCTACCAATACTGATATTGAAAACTGTTTATTTTTTTATTTTATTTATATTTAATTTTTATTTTTATATTATTTTATTTATTTATTTATTATTTATATTTTATTTTTATTTTTTAATCCTTTGACTTATAATGAGCTTGGTCAGTTTTCTTTGTATTTGTTAACTGGTATTTTCTTTTGCTAATTTAAGGTTCTTATCTGTATCATAAAACAACAGGCTGTCTGTTGTATATGCTCAGGAAATGCACATTTAACCTTTTATAAAAAAAATACTGGAGGAAAACAGTATTTTCTGGAGGTAAATATGTGATTTTTGGTGCGTTGAGGGTAATCTGCTTATGTCCTGTCTTCCTGGATAGCCAAGATTTTTGAAGTATGTAACATCCCTAAAAGGCAGGACTTGTGCTTTACTAAATCTGACAGTTTGACCTAATTGATAATTGTACTGTGGTCTAGCCAGTCAGTTTGGTCAGACAACAGGATGACTAAGATTCCCTCCCCTCTCTCCTCACCAAATTGATTAGTTGTGGGACAGAACTGACTGAATCAACCTGTTGTTTTGGCACCCCATGGACACCACCTGTTTCTTCAATTTCTCCCTCCAGCTTCCCACTGCCCTACTGCAGTGCTGTGTGCACGGTGGGTAGGAGATCAGTGTTGTTGCTGAAGAATGTTGCAATAAAGAAGAGTAGACTGCTTGTTTTTCAAGCTTGTATGTTCTTAAGGTACCCTGCTGCTTTTGACATTAAGAGCTCCAGCTGAACTGTTGTATGTGGAAGCCCTGCAGGTCTTAAGTGTTTGATTCAGAGTAATTTCAGGCAATATGAATGCTTTCTTAAGTATCATTGGAATTTACTGGGCTGGTCGTTTGCCAGCTATTGCCATATTTAGTATGAAAAGACCTGGGGAACAAGGACATTTCTGATCAACCAAAGAAGGAAAGCTTTCTGAAGAGGATTGTGACTCTTTTTGTTTTGTTTTTTAGGTGTGGTTAAGAAAATGCCAGTTAAGAGATTCAATTTGTGTCCACTGGTCTTTGTTTCTATGCCCCATCCAATTTCTACCTATAAAATTAGTTTATGGGTAGGAAGAGAGATTTGATAGTGAAGCCCTTTCTTACCCTGAAGTCTACTGTTTCTGGGAGGAAATTAGAGAATTCTTACGCCTAGACTGTGCATTGAGAGGCTTACTCAGTAGATGAAGCTGCTGACTAAAAAACAGGTTGATGGGTGCTTATTCTCATCTCTTCTTGAAGGCTTATTCATTTTCTGCTCTGTCATGATCTGAATTTATTTTGGCCCAGTCCTTTTCTCCATCCTTCTTTTGGAACCATCAGCCTTCCCTCTATGGCTTAAAATTTCTCTGCCTGTTTTTCCATTTTAAAGATGAAGATAGTGTTTGGATCAGTCAATATAACTAACACAAAACTTATTTGCTTAAAGTAAAACAACCCCAACATTTACATAGCTATGTAGAGTTTACAGAACCCTCTTATGTAATTGCCTCCTTTATTCTTCATGAAACCTTGCTGGAAACTGAGCCTCAGAGGAGTTACTGGCTTGTATACCATTGTTTAGCTCTAGATAATAAGTGACAGAGCTGGGACTAAAACTTGTGGTTTGACTTTTTAAACCTCAGCTTTTTTTTTTTTTTTTTAACATTTTGTTGAATTCTAACTATGTGTCTGTCATTTTGCTAGGGCTTTACATATATTTCCTCATTTAATTCATGTGGCTGTTTTAGGGTAGACAGTATATAACTGTTCTACAGATAAGGAATTTGGCACTTAGATTCATAGCTTTGGGTGTTGGGGTGAATAATGTGGTTAATGAAGAATGGAGCCGGGATTCAAACCTCTGGCTCCAGAGCGTCTTCAGTCAACCATGGCGCTGTATGTACCTTCCTACAGTTATACCTCACAACTGCTCTACAAGATGGGGAGTAGGTTAAGTGGGGAAACTGAGGCTTATAACATGTCCAGGATAATGCAGCTAATTAAGTGGCAGAGTTGGGATTTAAAGCTATGTCTGTCTGTCTCAGCAGTCCTTACTCATTCCAGTGTACTAAAATGCATGTTTTTATGATATCAATTCATTAGACTGGCAGTTCTTTGAATATAGAGGTCAGCTATTAGGAATCCTTTGTAGCTTCTGAATAAAAAGAAATGGATAGACATTAGTTGACTGATGGCCCTTGATTTCCTTAGTTGATTTCAATCACCAGGACAAACAGATTGAATTTGGGCTGAGAGGAGGGAGTTTTCATTAAGGATGAGTCTTTAAGCCAAAATGGGGCACGCTGTGAGATCTTCGGAGGGCTGCTGTCAGGAGCAATGGCCTGACTCCCAAGGGCTCTGCCTGGGGACATTCCTGGCTATGTTTCTGGAGACTTCCTTGAGAGGGAATTGTCCCCTTATGAGGAGAGAAGGTGGGCATATGTTGAAGTCTGGCTCTGAACATACTAGCCCCGTGTCCTTGGGCAAGTTTCTTAAGCACTCTATGCCTCAAATTCATTATTAATAAAATGAAGATTATAGCAGCATGTAATTATTAGGGTTGTTACAAGGATTAAATAAATTAATAAGTGTATAATGTGATAATAATTCATAGTACAATGTCTGGCAAATAGTATAGTAAATAGTAGTTATTGTTGGTGGTGTTATTTTATGTTACAATATGGACTTTTTGTTGGTTTCACTTTAATTAAAATTGGATGAGTGATTTGGACCCTTGGTGAGGAATAGGAGCTTCTTCAACTTTGCAGCATGTATTGTTCACTGGTTTTCAGTGACCGCATAAATATTTAAGGGTATTGTATTTGAGTCTCTTTCTTTAATGGGGTGTACTTGCCACTTGGAGAAATTTTGTCTATTATACAAATTTCACTGATAGATATTAATTCATTTCCCCATTGTTTATTAATCAGGCATTTGTGGTTGGATGTTATGCTTACTACAGAAATGGTGATTTTTCTGAGTTGTATCTTTAAGGATAATATCAGATCCAACTCAACTATTCCCCAATTTCATACAATATGGCAAACATCATCACATGCCATTCTGTGTCACCATGTGGAATACTAGTCTAAACCGAAAATATTTAATGCTTTAATTAGCCTTATAGCACTTAATGGACTATCTCTGTTGGGCATTTTGAAATAATAAAAATATCCTATGGTCTGTTGTTATGCTTTTAGGGACTCCTGGAGATTTGGGGATCTCAGGTGGAGGGTTGCCCATCTAGTCCATCCTTGTTTTACAGATGCAGAAACTAAAGCCCAAAGAAGTTACTTGCCAAAGAACCCAGAGCTCGGTCGAGGTTGGGGCCCAATCCAGTGCTCTTTCCTCTGCATTCATTACTCAGATGATCTGTCAGTATGTCAACCATCTTTTTTTTCTTTTTTTTTTTTA
Organism: Mustela nigripes; assembly: GCF_022355385.1. Lineage (NCBI taxonomy): Eukaryota > Metazoa > Chordata > Mammalia > Carnivora > Mustelidae > Mustela > Mustela nigripes. The sequence continues at coordinate 103,024,644 of NC_081570.1, read as the reverse complement.
GATCCTAAAAGGAGTGGAAGAGTGGGGGAGGGGAGAGGTGTGCATATTGAAAATGTCAGTGACAGCAGAGAAAATATTTGACTGTGAGCCCTGCCTGTCCCCCTTTGGATTTCTCTGTAGTGGTTAAGACAAGCCAGTGGGGCTGGTGTCATTAGTGATTCAGTATTGGATTAGCCAGGACTGGTGGAGTTACTTTCTCAGAAAAGGGTTTCGTATTTTAACATTTGTTTCCCATGACAGTTTGCTTATTCTCAAGTTTTGGCAGCCTTGAGCAAATGGTTGTCAGGTTTTTGTTTTGTTTTGTTTTAAGACAAAACTCCAATTTTATTTTGCTGATTTAGTAAACTGTCTTCTACCTACCACTCCCTTTTGCTCCCTCTATAATTATTTCTAAGACTTTGTTTTTCAATTGTGGGAGTACTATGAAAGGTTTTCTTTTATAGTCTGCGATATTTATAATTATGTGTAAGCACACTGTTTACAGAAAATGTAAGTGGTGCATATGGAAACTCAAATCCTCTTAAAACACTTAAAATATTTTCCAATAATTTAAATCTTTCCAAAAAAGCAGCTGAAACCACTTATGGTAAAAGAGAGGAGGTGTATACTAAGGATAGCAGCATTTGGATGTAATTAATATCAGATAAAAGTGAATGTCACTTTAGAGGAACTGGGAGTATATGAATGAAAGCAGACTGAGGCATGGTTCCTTATTAATTAAGTGAACAAAACAAGACAAAAATCTCTGTCCTTATGGAGCTTATTTTTCTATACCGAGGGCTTATTATGTGACAGATGCTTGACTGTACTTGGTAAAAGTACTTCACCTGTTTCCTTTGGTCCTTACAGTAGGTGTTTGATTCCTATTTACTGAAAGATTAAAGAGTGGTCATCTAGGCCACTCAGCTGACCATTGGTATAGGCCAGCAATTGGAACCCCTCTTGCCCAACTCTAGAGCTCACACACTTACCCATTATAAATAATGTTCTTGTCCGTTTCGTGGAATCCTGTAGTCACAGATAATGTAACGTTGGATTTAATAATATTTTGTATACCAAACTGACTTAAGTTTTCCACTTCTTAACACCTTACCTCTGAATGAACATGTGCATAATATGGGAATTACTTAAACTTCAAAATTCTATTTCAAGGATTTGCAGTCTTTTCCAAATCTTTTTGAAAGGGGGAAGAATGGATTTATGTTTGTCATAATCCAAGGAAAGATGTTTAGCATTTCTTTCCCTTTTATATCTTGATCCTAAAAGAAATTCTTTAGTAGATTAAGATCAGGAATGAATGGGTAGCTTTTTTTTTTTCCTAATAAAAAACATTTTGAAAGATTGAAAATGGCCATCCTGAGTCATATTTGTGCCAGCCTTTTTAGTTACGGATAGCGCTTTTTTGTTTTTCCGATAGCTTTTTCTTGACTGTGTGTATGCACATATATTCTCATTATTTAATTTTGAAAGGGATGTAAGAAACCACATAAAACAATTAGAATCCCTAAGCATGTGAATAATGAACATAACCAATTACTGAAACTACCCAGTACTAACCTATCTTGGCCTGGGAAGTGCAGCATTTCTACATATATCATTATAGAAAAAGTATACTTTTTTCTGTGAATGTTCTCCTTATTATATTATCTCCTTTGTTACTGACAATCAATAGTCATCTGTACTGATAGATGAGAGAATGTGTCTGTCACCAACAGATAATCCCAGATACCCCATCTGTTTTATTATTTTTTAAATTTTTCAAAAATATTTTATTTATTTATTTGACAGACAGAGATCATAAGTAGGCAGAGCAGCAGGCAGAGAGAGAGGAGGGAGCAGTCTCCCCACGAGAAGAGAACCTGATGTGGGACTCAATCCCAGGACCCTGAGACTATGACCCGAGCCGAAGGCAGATGCCTAACAACAGAGCCGCCCAGGTGCCCCAATCCCATCTGTTTTAAAATAGAACCTTACACATGTGTGCTCACACATGTGGGTCTTTCAAGGAGAATGAGAGTTTTTAAGGAGAGTTCATACTGAGCTCTCCTTACGGTTTAGTTGTGTTAGATGCCCATTGAATGGTACAGGGGACCATGCTCAGGGATATTAAGGAAATGAAAGAGATAAATGACAGTAGAACTTGATTGTTTGTTTTTAATTACTCTTGGCATGACTAAGGTACCCTTTCCCACTACATTTTGATTTTTGCTTTAGCATAGCTGGTGAGTTTTGGAATAGCTAGACCTGGCTCTGATTCTTAATTAAGAATATTGGGCAAGCCACTTAACTTCTCTAAGTCTCAATTCTCTTATCTCTGTAGCAGGGATAATAGCAGTACCTAACTTGCAGGATTATTTGCAGATATTAGAAACAACATTTTAACTGCATGGTGAGCTTGTAACATTCACTGAAGTAAAAGAATATTCATGGCACAAAATAGACATTCAAGTTGAGGGAAGGGCACCCACAATTTAAAACTTCATTAACCTCATGATAATTCCTCCCTTTAGAAGATAGTCTGGAAATACTTGTCTCTTACCCTTCTCGTTTCAGTTTCTTTCAAGGATTCCCTTTAGACTTGGCTTCATTGCCAAGGCAAGAGCAGACTAAAGCACTATTATCTGGTAATTTCAAATTTGTAAATTAACTGTGTGTGAATTAGAAAAGCCTTTCTAACCTTTTGTCTGCTCAAGTTTGCAGCATCTTGCACCTGTCACCTCAGAAACAGCTGATTCATAGAAAAAAGCTATTTAGTATTTCAAATTAAAGCCAGAGATCTCTTTTAATAAGAGGATCTACTTGGTTGGTTTACTTGTTTCCATCTTTCACCCCTGAGTCTTAATAGAAATCAGGTTTGAAATGTTAGAAGCAGTTGGTTTTCAGCATTGGGAAAGCTTATCTAATCAGGCATGTGAAGTGGCCTATGTTGGATTTCTGTGCCAGGAAGGCTAGCAGAGGTTGAGGAGATTATCGCTCTTGCTTATAATTCCTGAGCATTGTCAAGACACTGGGAGAGCAGTAGGGATATTAAAAAAAGAGGTTGAACTTGGTTATACCAGTCCAACATACATCCCACTCCCATTTGGGTTGGTCTCATAACATAGGTGTATGTAAACTAATTTGAATCATGTAATAGTTTGTCGTTTCAGGGCTAGATGGTGAGGATTTCCTGTTTCACAGAATTTTGGATTGGGAATTTTACATTAAATAGTGCTTTCTGATGTATAGTCACTTTTGTAACATGATCTCACTTTAGCTGCAAATAAACTCTTTTAAGGAGGGAAGGTTGGTGACATTATTTTAGTTTTACACATGAGAATAATAAGTCTCAAATAGCTCAAAGGAATTCCTTTAGATCACATGGTGAGTGTACAGCAAAGCTGGGGTTAGAACTCAGGTTCTGATTTCTATGGCAGTTCTTGTTTCATTATACCACACTGCTTCCTGCATAATGTACCTAAATCTGAATTCTGTTCCCCAGGATAGTAAAGGATTATCTTCCTTTCTGTTTGATTAGCTGCGTCAGAGTATGACAGCAGTGAAGCAGAAGTTGAGGATTCTCTCCCCAGATGACCAGTTAATTTTTCCTAAAGCTATTCTGGGGCTGCAGTCACTAGTTGTTACTGTGTGTTTTTTTTTTTTTTTTTTTTAAGATTTTATTTATTTATTTGACAGACAGAGAGAGAGAGAGAGAGAGATCACAAGCAGGCAGACAGGCAAGCAGAGAGAGAGAAAGGGGGAAGCAGAGAGCCTGATGCGGGGCTCGATCCCAGGACCCTGAGATCATGACCTGAGCTGAAGGCAGAGGCTTAAGCCACTGAGCCACCCAGGCGCCCCTAGTTGTCATTGTTTTACCTGGACAGGATGTTGATCCAAAGTGAAATAGACAGGAGAGTGGGGCTCACTCAGCTTAGCCCATCACAGCTTCTGCGTGTTCTGCCAATGGCTCTGTAATGTCATGTTCATTTACATGCATTTCATGTGCTCTGATGTCTATTTCTTAGTATTTTTCTCAGCTGTTTTTAATGTCTCAAGCTTTAGTTCTTCCCGAATGGCCTGAAGTGACTTTCCTGTCCCTTAAAGTTTCCCTAAAATTTCTCAAGAGTGTGCAGCATGGGCTTCTCCTCAATGTAATTTTATTTCATTGCTCTCGGCAGTTCTCTCCTTAACTTAAGCAGAATATAAATTGTGAATACAGATGGGTGTGTCCACATTGCACTGTCACGAATATAAGTGCACTTTAGCTTTTCTTTTTTCCTTTTAACCAAAATGAGGAAATAGAGAATGTTTTGTTATGGTAGTTTTACACATACACCAACGAGGAAATGCGTAGTTAGCTTCTGTGGGAAATGTAACTGATACATTTCAGGGAACAAAGTGCATGATGGCTAAAATTTTAAGTCTGCCAAATGTTCACAGGGAAAGAAAGAAAAATGATCAAGCTCTCATACTGCACTTCAGTTTAGCTTATTAATTCTAAGGTTAATAATTTATAGGAGCCTCTGCCTTGTTTACACCTGTTATATATGAAAGTATGCTTGCCTTTCCACAGAATCCATTTCACAAGTTGTGCTTTCCATTCAAGGGAGCCATCTCAACAAACAGTGCAGGAGCTTTCCACCCAGTGGCCAACTGGTTGAAGGTTTGATACCTCAGTATCAACAAAATGTCAAATGGACCATTTTGACTCCTTCAGCAATCCATGTAGACATTTGGCCATGCCCTGTGATCAGCTGAGAGCTTGCTTGATGAAGGCCACTGTCATCTAGCCACATCAGGGCCATGAATCTTTCTCACTAGGAAGTCTTTGGCAGTTGTCTATCCTAAGATCTGGGATTCCCCATTCTCCATCATTCCTGAGGAGAGCTTTGATAGTGCTGATAGCAGTGTTGCTCCTGAGATACATAGCTTATTCTAAATGCATATAATTTGTTCATAGAAAGTTGGGAATTGATTACAGTTTTTCTTCATGACAGGTTTAAATTGACAGACTTGTAACATTCACTGAAGTAAAAGAATATTCATGGTTTTGGTAAAGTGTTAAATTTTCAAATTTGATAATTTGGAATTTGAATTAAACAAACATCCCTACTTTAACTTTGTGTGTGTCTGTCTTTGTCTTTTGGGAGGAGGAATAGATCTTGGAACTATTAAAAAATTTTTTTTTATAATAGTGCCCATTCTCAGTTGGCAGGGAATAGCTATCCAAATGTTGCTCAGGTCTAGTGAAAAGATTTAGGGAAGTTGTAATGAGTTTAATAACCATTTGTGGAGTGACATAGATCGACACACCCAATTACACAAGACCGGAGTCTGAGAACTGTTGATGTGCAATCATCCCATCAGCATCTGCTCGTCATTATCAACAACAATAATGGCTCAACTGTTTTTTGGGGCCACATGAAAAGACAGTATACCCATAGCAAAGGGTAAGTCAGATCTGACAAAAGCATAGCCCTCCCTAATGCTTTGTTCCCAAACTTCTCTTTAAACATATCCTTTCGTGAAGTTTTGAAATCTCTCATGTTATTTCTCATTTGTCATTCATTTTCCTCCTTAAATATCATACCTTTCTAGAAAAAATTTTTGCCAAAAACATGAAGGGCCAGTGTATCTGGGTAATTTTTCTAATCCATTTCTTTGTCATTTGAAAGCCTTCATGTCTCTGGCTTCATGCTGCTTTATGTGTACAGAGACATTCAGTATCTTTACTAGTTTACATTTTTGTTACAACTGCTGTCAAACCACTTATGAGTGCTTTCTAATATAAATCATTTTGGTCACTGTAAGTGGGAGGGAAGGAATTGGTTCACAGGAATATATTTGCATGTTGGGAAGATAATATCTAATATGTTTCTAAGCACTTTCAAGGGCATTATATCTTTTATAAGACCATGTGTTCATTTCTGGAGACTGCGACAGAGACCCTCTGGGACCCATTTGAAAGTCACGCTGTCAAGTACCAGGGCTGGCTGGAGAATCAAGCCAGGTCTTCTTTCTGTTCCTTGGTGTATAACTGGATCATTATTTTATTGGCAGAGTTACGGAACTTTTCGATTTTTAAAAGGTACTTACTAGTCTTTGGAAGGTATGTTAGCACTCCTTTCCAGAGTGGGATAGTTATATTTTCCAGCCTTTTGATAGGAAATCATTGTGTTATCTCTAAATCTTAGTATTTCTGAGTCGATGGCACTGCAGGGCTTCTCAGGTACCTTTGGGAAAATTAAGGTTTTATAGAAATTAGGGAGCTTATCCATGACTTTCTGAAGGAACAGATTCAATTTAGTGGTACAAATGTGTTATTTGATTTACTAACACATTATAAACTTTAATTTTGGAGTTTTCATATTTGATTACCTTCTTTCTGAAGCATGTGTTTGTGCACAAAATGGATGCTTAACTAGTGCTCATTGATTTCGGCAAGCGGCCAAATGCAAGATGAGTGTTGGTAGAATAGTACCATACAACTTCGGTGCCAGGGTTGCTCTGCAGACTAGCTTTACCTTTTGAGAACAAATGTACATTTTTCAGAAATCACCCTGAGCCTGTGGTCCAGTGTAAGCCCAGGGAATGTGCTTTGGGGTAAGAGAACATGTAAAGGAATAGGTTTTGTATGCCTTCTAAGAATTAGGCTTTGTGCTGAATGTTAAAGTAGTTGTTTCAAAGTTTTTGTTTTGTTTTGTTTTGTTTTGTCTAGTTTAGGCTCCTGGTGGTGAGCTGAGGAGAAGCAAAAGAGGAGAAGCCATTCTTGGGGATTTCCTTGGAGGTTGTAGCTGGTTCTAAAGAGTTCTGGTTGAACTAGATGAGTAACTCGTTCCTATGACTAATGAACTTTGCAGGAGTCCCTTTGGTTGCACATGTAGCTCTCTGGGATTGCTATAAGGTTCCAAGTCATCACAGTTTGAAATAGTGGTTTTCAAAGTTGAGTGAGTATTTGGAAGGTTTATTAGAACACAGATTCCTGGGCTCAGGGCCTACCCCTCGAGTTTCTGATTCTGTAGGCCTTCAGTGGGACCTGATAATTTGCATTTCTGACAAGTTCCCAGATGCTGCTGCTGTCGCTGTTTTAGGAATTGTACTTTGAGAACCATTGGCTTAGAGGAACATCAGATTTTTGACTTTTGGGGTAAAGAGAGCTATGCAGGCTTAGCTGGGATCTTTTCAGAGCCCTTCCAGTGCACAGAGGTGAGCTTCCAGATGTATTAATTAATTCATGCAACAAATTTGTGAGTGTCCTGTGCCAGCCACTGTTATAGTTGTTAGGGGATATTCTGAAGAAAGCACACAAAAATCGCTTTGTGGAACTTCAGTGAGCATAGGCTGGGATTTACTTAATATCAGTCCTGCTGCTTACTGATGCTTGCAGATGAGCCTGTTCCTTTTCTTAGCCTCATTCTACTTATTTTGCTTTCTTTTGGAATCTTTGAATTTAATAATAATGACATCAATATTACTAATCATCACCAGAACTTTTTATTGAGTACTTGTTCTAGCTTAGAAACAGTGTAGTTAAGTACTTTACATTTATTATCCCATTTAATTTTTAGAACAACCCTGGTGTTCCCATCTCATTTTAGAAGATGAATTTTGAAAGTGTTGGTAGCTCACCCAAGATTATACAGCTAGGTGGTCTGTCTGGTTGCAAGGCCATACTCTTTATTACTATGCCGCAGTTTAAGGTTTTTAAACTGCAAATTGTGACCACTAGTGGGGCATGAAACCAATTTGGTAAGTCTCAGTACTTTGGGGGGAAATTGGAACTGAATAGAAAATATCACATAGGATAAGCATTGCTTCTTAAGATTTTCTTTTTTTTCTGTGTATGTATATGTGTGAATATTGAGTTCAGACTTAAAATGTATTTCTTACTTTAGATCACAGTAAAAAAGTGTTTACAAACTAATGCTTCATTGGCTGTCAGACCTTAGGTCATCATTTTTAAAAAAAGATTAGAAAATTTAAGCCTTAGGAAAATAATCTTTCAAAGTTACAGAATAGTCAGTGGTAATACCAAGACAAGATGTTTGAGTTTTTAGCCCCTGGTTCACTGCTTCCTTTCTCACATCATGCTGCTTCCTTAAAAGTGCACTGTATTGCCTGGGAATTGAGTCTTATCTTTTCACGTGATGGAAATATGCCATCGAACCTTTAGAGATGTTGACAAAACCTGAAAAGGGAAGTTGAATGTCTGTCTGTTCTGGGTAGGTAAAAATTCTGCCATGAAACCCCCAAAGCCTGCAGATGAAGATGTGACATTTCTCCTGTTAGTTCTAGTATACTTGGTAAAATGAGGGTAATGATATTAACTAATAATACGGGCTCTAAGTGTGTTTCATATGTTAACTTGCATAATTACTAATTATTTTGCAGGGTGGCCTTGGCTGGGACATGAACTCAGTGGTTTGGAGTGAGAGGGGGCATCCTACCAGCATGAGTTAACACTTCTCTATGCTGTCCCCAGTTCCTCATTTTGTTCTTGTCGAGTTCAGGGCTACTTTCCTTATAGCCTGGCTTACCTAGGCATGGTTTCAGCTAGCTTACTTGCTTGCTTGCTTTTCTTCCTTCCTCCCTCCCTCCGTGCCTGCCTTCCTTCCTTTTCCCTAGACTATATACTTTCATTATGCGGGTAATTTAGGTTCCCAATACTTTCCCCCTTACATCAGTACATTGCTGATTTGCATCAGGGGCTGGGCTGTGGATTGTCAGCATGATCCGGTGGTGATATACGTCAGTCCCTCTAGAGAATGCTGCCCCAACAATTTATACCAAGGGGCTTACAGTCTCTCCAGAAGTAATGGAAGACACTTGGAAATAATGTGAGAATGCTTACAAATCTTTCCAGCAAGAACTCTTTAGTATCATACCAGTGGTCCATAGAAGCTGAGGAAATGCAAAGTTAGGGCCTCATCAGGAGGGAGGCAGGGATGGAGATTGGTGGGGAGGAGAGGCTAATACATTCTTGTTAAAAGAATGACATGTAGAAGTAGATACGGAGGGGATGAAAACCTTAACTTGTGAATCATAAAATTCAAGTGAGAAGGAGCCTGAAAGGCCTGGAGGTATGAGGTGCTTGGCCTTTGGTCAGATGGCTAGATGAGAGGAAGCAGGCAGGTACTTAGGTTATCAGTCTGTGGCCCCTTTCATTCTAAGACATGTTCACCAGTGTTGTCTTCTGAAGCACCTGTTCACAGGAAAGAGTGACTGTCACTTACCCTATTGGGAATGAACTAGAGGCACCAGGAACATGTGTTTTCTCCAGGTTCTTTGCATTTTTCCTCAAATGCTATATACCCTCAGGGCTATGTGTGTCCTAGTTTGTGAAATGCAGGAGTAAGGTGAGAACCTCCAAACTTTTAATAAAATGTATGCCCCAAGAGAAGCAGTTTTTTTGAGCATGGACTCCCTCCTCCCACTAGATAAATATTTTCAAATTATATACATGTACAGCTATTAAACCATACATGCATATATTAACTCTTAGTAAAGCTTAATTACATGCTTTTTTAGACAGTCTTAAAGTGCTTCTGGTGCCCCATGGAATAGTCTCTCACCCCTCTACTTCTGGGATACACACATCTCATTTTGTAGACCACTGGTCTACAGAAGAGTTTAATATCAAAGATGTTGGTTCTTCCATTAAATAGATTTTTTATTCTCAATATTTCTAATGTCTCTCTACAAAATAGTTTTTGAATGTAAATTTTTTTTTTTTTAAGATTTTATTTATTTGACAGACAGAGATCACAAGTAGGCAGAGAAGCAGGCAGGGGTTGGGGTGGGAAGCAGGCTCCCTGCTGAGCAGAGAGCCTGATACAATGAGATGCGATGAGATGAGGGGCTTGATCCCAGGACCCTGGGATCATGACCTGAGCTGAAGGCAGAGGCTTAACCCTTTGAGCCACCCAGGTGCCCCATTGAATGTAAAATTTGAATTAAAAGGCTATCTTTAGCTGATGGACATTAAGGAGGGCGTGTGATGTGATGAGTACTGGGTGTTACATGCAACTGGTAAATTATTGAACAGTACGTCTGAAACTAATGATGTACTCTAAGTTGGCTAGTTGAATTGAAAAAAAGGGGGGCTATCTTTCCAGAGTGGATTATGTAAGAATGAAGGATGTACATGAGTGAAGTTGAATCTCTCCTGGAGAAAGAATGCTGGTTTTGATCTAAGGAAAATAAATACACACCTCCCTTTTTTTTTTTCCCAATTAAAATTTTTGTTATTGTTTTTTAAAGTAAACTCTATTCCTGGCATGGGGCTCAAACTCATGACTTGTAGTTGAAGAGTCTTATGCTCCATGGATGTAACCTGTTAGGCACCCCACAACTTTCCCTTTCTTGGTCTCTGTTGGTACAAAACCCTTGTTTGATGTCATTAAGACGGAATTCCCTCCCCACCATCATAGTGATAAACCTCATACTCCAGATTAGGGCTTAGGAAATGTTTGCTGATTTTTAAAAAAATTCCTTCCACTGGAGAGCACACTAGACATGACAGAACAGTAGAATGGACAGTGTGCTGCACTTTGCTATGGAGCTGCTGGTGAGTGTACTGGTGCTATGCAGTGGTTGTTGGTTTGCTGTAGGCCTTCTACAGTGTCACCCAAAGCTGAGCAGGACTTGTAATCAGAAGTAAAGGAAATGAATTAGTTCATTTCATTTCAGAATTTGGAAGCTAAGGACTGTGGGGATTAGCTAAGACAAAGATACACTGAGTAAATGCAGTGAACGATTATTTTGGCAATTAGAAGAAATTCCATTTTTGTAATGAAGTAAAAAGGAGTAACACTGGCCATCATTTGTGGAGAGACTGCAGAGGAAATTAGAGAGCGGGATCTAACTCATTTTGGCTACACAGGAGAGCAAGACAAACTCAGGGACATGTATTCTATAGATATAGATGTTTCCAAATATTTTTTCGGTTGTGAGGATGCAAATCATTACAATAATAGAGCAGCTTGGTTCATTACTGTTACTGGAAAAACGAGTTAAACCAAGCACATGTCCTACTGAGGGTGAGTCAACAGTGTCATTTTAACATAAGGAGGGACAGTACATTAAGTGAGTTATTCCAAGTCCTGTGGTTTTCCTCCAGCTGAGCAAAGACAGCTCTTGTTTCAGAAGTAGGGCTTATATGCAAAAAAAAGAAGTTGACCATTTCCTTTCTTTCTCAATTATAGCTGGTTTTCTTTGCCCGCATTTTTCAAAAATCCATTTTCTCCTTAGTTTTGTATCATTAGATTTTCTGAATTTTGATGTAGTATTTATTTATGGGAAGTATATTATTTATTAAAGACCAATTGTATATTAAAGTTTTATTTCAGATTCATCTACAAATTCATGAACGAGGGTTGGTATATAGTGTCAGGTATCCTTTAAAAAAGTCATAAGAGGAACAGAAAAATAATTTATTTTAACATGTCATTATTTTTCTAAGTTTTTTAGTGGTATGGGCATGAAGTAGGGTGGTATTTTATGAAACATTATACCAAACTGTAATGATGAAATTTATCCTTCTGACTTTTTGGAAGACAAGAGTCTGGTATTCTGAGACTTGTGGAAAAATATTGCTGTGCGCTGTTTGAGGTTTCCTCAAATAGGATCCAATGTGATTAACGGTATGTGTCTGGATAGTTTATTTGTTGGTTTGGGAAGGTGAGTTTTTGTCTTTTTCCCCCTCTCAGTTGATTTTCTTTAATTGGGAGAGAAGCATACCAGATGAAGAAAATATTCTGTCTCTTATGGCATTCTTGGTTTACCACATTAGTTATTACATGCCTTCTCTGACTAGCAGGCCACACTTTTTCTGTTTAGAGGTTCCCTTCTCACTAACTTAATTGCAGATGTGTTGTTGTTTGGAGGAATTTATTTCTGATCAGTTGATTTATGGATAGCTTGATCAAATTATGATGGGTTGCCTACTTTTAATAGGGTCACTGTTCTTAAGAGTAAAATCTTGTCAACATAAGGTGTGTTCCTTCTTATGACCTGGTTCATAATTTCCTTTTGCTTTTTGATGCTACTGTGGTATCTAATTATAATTTTTCAAATGAAGAACTCTGTACAGTTGTTCCCATTCTTTTACCTCATAAGATAGTTTGTTTTTGTGTTTTTCCTGAGAAATAGTACATAGCAGTATATTGAATCCTAGAGTTGGCAAGTTTTCAAAAGTGAGGTTCTTTTGTTGTGGAGGTAGGAGTGATACTATTGAATGTACTTGTTAGAGCATGTGCATGAAGAGTGGTTCTGAAATACATCATTGGTGGCCCCTCTTATCCTAGGAACTTAGCCTTGTTTTGATTTTTGGCAAGCATGTGGCCGTTAGCTGGTCTTTGGCATAAATGCTTTTTATGTACATAGCTGGTATGTGGGTGCTTATCTGCATGAGAATATTCTGTTATGGAGGTTTACAGGTTTGGTTGGACATCAAGTTTTTCTGACTGCATTTCAGCAGATGTGAGTGGAAGGAGGCTGGACTGGTAGGTAAAGGACTTGTGTTCTGGGGCAGGTTTGGCCATCTTGATTTGAATGATTTGGGGCAAGTTCCTTATTTCTTTGAGTTGCAGTTTCCTCTGTTGTAAATGGTGCTAATACCAATTTGCATGCCTTACAGGGTTGTTGTGGGGATCAAATAAAATCATTTGTATGAAAATGTTTTATAAACTATGAAGGTATTTTTCTTGTAGCATTGCCTTTGGTCAGACTTCTCAGGGGTGAGAAAAGTGAGTTGGGAGCTGAGGTTCTGATTTGTTTGGCCAGTGTTCACATTGGTCTTAGAATACTTGTAGGTTTTGGTGGGGCAGCATAGATGGAAATCAGCTAAAAATCCCTGCCCATGAGAAGCTGAGCCGTTAATCCTAAATACACGTTGCCAAGTCAATACCAATTCCCATCTTTACGCAGAGAGCTTGTTGCTCTCATTGCAGTGGAAGGACACTGACCAGCCAACTGGCCTAGGATGTGACTGACTGCTTTCTGAAGGCACATCATTAGTTACTCCCTGAGGGTAAGATATTGTATGGTAGGAAGGTTGCTGATTTGGTGTTATTTTCAGTGGAGTTGGAAGAGCACATACAGAAGCCCACTGTGTACGTATTTATAAACTTTTTCTACTTAACTCAAAACCAGATCACATGAGGATGAGGATACTTGATTCACTTGACATTTTTAATATGAAACTTAAAGTATTTGAGACTTTCTATGATAACTTTTATTTAGGCTTATAGCCAAAATGATTACAATGCCTTACTTTTCATATTTTCGATGAGGTAATGTGTGCTTTGGTGGGGAGGAGGAGAAATGTTATTTAATCACCAGCACTACACTAATAACCACGTTAGCTAAATCCTTTGTCCCTTTGCTTGAACTCAGGGTTACTTGCTTTAATACTGGTTTTCCAAAGGATTTAATCCTGTTAATGTGATGAGGTGATGGTGGGAAGGACATTTCCTACTGGGCCTGGAGTGGTGTAACTGGTAAAACTCCCTTTCTAAATCCCTCTTATTCTACATGAGTATCACTCTCATGTCTTATTCTACATGAGTATCATTCTCATGAATTTTTACTGAAGAGAGTATTTTAAGAGTGATAAGCAAAAGAGATGAAAATATCTGCTCTGCCAGGTCTTTATGACCTTAGATATCTAGAATAAACTATCATTTTGCAGATTTTATTTTTGTCTTCCTTTATGGGAAATTAGGAACTTGTTTATGTTCTGTTGGAGGGAGATAGAAAACTGACCTGATCCTTCAACAGTCTGGCTTTGAAAACATTTCCCAAACATTTACCATATGCCTAGCGTTACATAGGTTGAATCTAGGTAGAACAGACATGGTATTGGTGTTACTGAGTCCAAAATCTGTCTTTATTAGAACCCACTTGGACTGCCAGACAGGAGGAGTTGGCAGCAAGGTGGATAAAATGGGTGGTAGTTTAGGGCATCTGCTTTTTTTTTTTTTTTAATTCCTCTAGGAATTTATGACTCATTTTTGGGGAGTTGGGGAAGACTGGGCTCAAGAAAGCCAATACTCCTTCTAGGATCCCACCCCCATTTTAATTTAATATGTTGAGGTTTAGATTATTTTTATAGCTCTTTCTGAGAACTCTAGACTGAAGCTCTAGGCCTCTCTGGAACTAAGAAAACCTTCGTCAAAGGCAACATAAATTTTGGATTTGCCAAATTGGATATTACTGCAAATGGAGAAACCTAGATTTCCTTCCTGTTTCAAAAAACACAAACATGGAAAGCTTAAACTCTGATATGGTCATGGATGAGCAAGGATGGCTGTGCCTGGTTGCAAATCAGTTTGTGGGGCTGTTTGTTTGTTTGTTTGTTTTAAAATGACTGTTAACAACTCTATAGAAATCTGAGTAGTCTTAGAGGAAAGGAATTTTAAAGAAGACTTGATTAAACATTGAAATTATCAGCTATTCATCAAATATCTTTAAGTGTACATTATTACTTTTTTCTATTGACCCTGGGACCCACGTTCTGTTGATGTGAGTTAGCACTGATCTGTGTTTGAAGAAACAAGTGAGAAGAAGGGAGCAATTGAAAACAAAACTAAATAAAAATGAAAGTTTGGAGCTATATTACATGTTTTCTTCCCTCAGTAGTTAATAAAGATTTGATATTTTCCTAGTGTCTACCTTTTATTCCAGGGTGGTTGTCCCAGACATGTTCTCTGGAAATGGGAACAGTATGCATTTACCATTTCCAGATTTAGACATTTTCCTCACAATGCTGTGTTTTATCCAGAGTATTCTGGGTTATAAGCCCAGGGTTCAGGGCCTTTTGAACTCTTGAGTTTAAACAGTTCTCAGTGGAACATGATAAAAAAAAAAATTAATTAATTTAAAAAAAACCCCAGTTCTCAGTGATGTGAGTTTTGTATTGAGTATTTTCTACAGGTGAGTAGGGTTTGGTTTTGGCTGAAGGTATAGAACCTCTGTCACCCAGATAATAATACAGAAATAACCCAAGTGTTAGGACCTTAGTTTCTGTAAGCCCTGTCTTCAGAACAGTTAGATATAATGGAGTGGTGCTTTATGCTGGACTCAGATTTTTTGGTCATACAATAACATTTTGTGGGGTTCTGGTGACCTGATTCTTGAGACTAGCCTTCATTGCTACAATCATAGTTTTTTGGGGGAAAAAAAAAAAAAAAGGACGTGGGGAAGGATATTCATGGAAAAATCTGGGACTGTTCTCTGGATTTTTCCCAGTTGGTTTTGGGAAGTCTCCTTGATTTTATTTTATTTTTTTATTTATTACTTATTTAAGATTTTATTTTATTTAAATTCAATTAATTAACATATAGTGTATTTTTAGTTTCAGAGGTAGAGTTCAGTGATACATCAGTTGCACATAATACCCAGAGCCCATTATATTATATGCCCTCCGTAATTCCTTGATTTTATATAATGTAACAATTTTAGGTTTTTCCATTTTTATTTTTAACATAATTTTGTCCCTTATTCTTTTGGGGGTTCACCTCTAGATTAATAATAGAAATTGTCTACTCCATTTAAAAAGTTCTCTGAACAATTTAAGCTAAAAGAACACTTTGTTTTCTTTGGGTGAGTAGCAAGAAGATTATATATATTTATAAAATTCTTTTCCAGCAAGGGTACTTAAAAGCATGTATTTAAAATTAAGAGCTTTCGGGCGCCTGGGTGGCTCAGTGGGTTAGGCCGCTGCCTTCGGCTCAGGTCATGGTCTCAGGGTCCTGGGATCGAGTCCCGCATCGGGCTTTCTGCTCAGCAGGGAGCCTGCTTCCCTCTCTCTCTCTCTCTCTGCCTGCTTCTCTATCTACTTGTGATTTCTCTCTGTCAAATAAATAAATAAAATCTTTAAAAAAAAAAAAAAAAAAAAAAAAATTAAGAGCTTTAAAAAAAAATGAAGCTGTACTTAACAAAATTGTCTTTAAAAAGCTTTAAAAAGGGAGCATTTACTAAAAGCACAGGAAATTGGTGACAGAATTTGTTTCTGATAACAGAACAGATATAGATCATAAAGGAGATAATAGAAGGTAGAAGACAATAGAGTATCACCTCAGATTGGCCTTTTTTGACCACTATACATAGAGAATAATTTGACTTCTTCATAGAGAATAATTTAACTTCTAGATCCGATATAGCTTCTTCCATCTTGGGTTTTGTTATACTGAGATTTTGAACCTTTTGGCTGTAAAAGTGTTGTAATTTCTTTTGGTCAGTGTCATTTTACAAAATATATACTTAATAGTGAAGAAGTACATTGGGGCTACTTTGGGTCAGATTGGCACTTTTTTTTTGGGGGGTGCATATTTTTTGATGGATGTGTGTCAGTGAATCTACTCTTGGGGAGAATGGTACTATATAATGGAAACATATGATCTTAGCTTACCATTCACTTGAAATTTTTATTACTGTGTTTTCTGCATTTGCCATTTAGATATAAATTATTTTGGCTTCTGTTCAACCCATCTAAATCAATTCCTAACCATAATACCACAGCTTAAGAAGGGGACGCCTGGGTGGCTCAGTTGGTTAAGCGGCTGCCTTCGGCTCAGGTCATGATCCCAGCGTCCTGGGATCGAGTCCCACATTGGTCTCCTTGCTTGGCGGGGAGCCTGCTTCTCCCTCTGCCTCTGCCTGCCACTCTGTCTGCCTGTGCTTGCTTTCGCTTCTCTCTCTATGACAAATAAATAAATAAAATCTTTAAAA